>NC_141561.1:692500-960000 GCF_036417535.1 Chlamydotis macqueenii | reverse complement strand
TTCAGCAGTATTAGGCTGATGACAGCAAGCTTTTTCCTTCTTCTGGTTACTGTGAGTTCCTAGAGATCCCGGGTAGCTGGCCGGCTTCCTCGGTACGAAGTGGTGGTGGTGAATCTCTTGTTTTAAACAGAAGGCAAATGAAAATGCTGCAGCCGCTTTTTCTCTTGCGTTGTGCCGCTGTCCGTATCATTTCACTTCTCAAGTTTTCCCCCGCCCCAGCCCCTTTCGAAAACCAACAGACATCTCTAGAGCGGTACCCTGCAGCTTTTCCTTGGAAAAGCCGTCTTTGTTTCCGTTTCCTGCCAGCGTGCGTCTGCTGTGGATTGAGGGAACCACGGTGTCGAGGGAAAGGCACGTGTGTGAACCAGAGCGACCCAGAGCGCGAGCGCAGCACGCGGGCGATGCCGGTGCGACCTGCCAGGCCACGCGGAGCGGTTTCTGAGCCTCGGCTGAAGGAACGGGTGTTTTCTGCCGCAAACCCTGAGCTGAGCGCGATGGCTCCGGCCTCCCGTTCAAGTGACAGCGTCCCCGGTACGTGTCCCCAGCGCTGCGGCTCGCAGAGGTCTGGAGGCGGTTTTGTAACGCATCCTGCACGTTTCAGTAATCCCTTTTGGCACTGGGAAATCTCTAACCCCGATCGGTTACTGTGCGCTTACAAACGAGGAGCTCGCAACACGCACTGAAGTTGCTCCGTTATCTTGTTTTTATTTTAAAGCGTAATAATAGTTTTAATCACCTATTGTTCCTGTTGGACACCTTTACCATGTCACAGCAATCTTTGTTCATCCATCTATTTAGAGCAAAGCGGGACGTTAATGATGGCTTGTCCTTTCTGGTGTAACAAGTACCTTTCACCGATCCAACACTGTAAAAATTTTTAAAAAGTTCCCCCCTTTCCCCTTCCCCCCCAGCCCCTAAAACAATTCCAGCCGGCGAGGGTAGTGTGTTGCTTGGGCTAAGGCTGGGCTGTTAGCTAAATTAAGCCATTGTGACTCAAAATCCTCCTTTAATAAGGTTCATGCTGTCTACAACTTCATCATTTTCTGCTGAATGATAATTACTTTATTCAATCATGTTCAAGGTTTTAGTGAAAGCTAGCATTGATTGATTAACTTCAATTACCATGCTTACATTTGCATAGATAAAAACTGCTTTTCAATTTGTGAGTGGCACGCTGGTGGAAACCCTGTGCTGATATTTGCATTTCAATGTGGATAGTGAAGAATAAAGGTGGAAGAGAGGTCTGATCAGTGCTAAGCCCTTTCTGCTTCAGCGCTTAAGCATTTTTCCATAAACACTCCTGTTATGATGTTAGTTTGCTCAAACCACTCCGAGGGAACCGGCGAGCCTCCTGTTTACAAGTGTCTGTGACAATTCAACGGCGCGGGGTGGGGAGAGCTGAAATCCAGGCTTCCAGCAGAGCAAAGGTATTGCCTCCAGTGAGTAACCCCCGAAAGTTCTCCCGCTGCAGCAACCAGCTCCAAATTCCTGTACAGTCCTAGGCAGCAGCCGCCGTGGTGATGTGCCAAAGCTCCTCACTCCCTTCAGCCTCTGCCGGGTCTCGTGCAAGAAGCCGGTTGTAGGGTGAGGAAAGCGCTGGCTTTCTGGGGAGCCACTGAGCTCCTGTTCCTGGCGGTTTTACTCCCAGGGTTCACTCCTCGCTTACCAACCCAGGCGCTGGCAGCGCTCCTCGTAGCAGAAGCAGGTAAAATCAGCATTAATGTTGGTTGTGCAGCCAGGTGCTTCTTCGCCTGGTTCCGCTGGTGTTCCCTCTCGCCCGTCAGCCAGAAGTGTGGGGTGGGGGCTGCGCTTTGCTTTGCGCCAGCCCCTGGGGGGCAAAACTTCTCCTCTTCATCCGATTCCTAACTACCTGCAGCGTTACCCACATTCCCCTCTGGGTCCTGGCAGAGCCCAGTGCCGAGGTTACAGGTGACATTTTAAGACCAGGAGCGATGAATTGCACGTAAATAACTCAGTGACTATTCACTGCAAAGAGTGGGGACCAGGAAACGGTTATTTTTCAGTTTTCCTCTTTCAGGCAGGGCCTCAATTTTGTGCAAATCATCAGAATCAACTTGAAAAGTAATTGAAGAACGAAACGTGTAACTTTAAATTCTTCACTAGCTGTGTATGCAGTGTAAATTAAATGGGGCTGAGAAGGTTTTTTCTAGGTTCATTTTAGAAATCTTCCTCCAAGTTCATTCACCACGGGCGTTAATTACTAACTGGTCACCGGCCTGTTTCCCTTGTTCTCCTCTTTCCTACATGCAATATTCTTAAACTTCCTAAAGTGTCTGAAACAGAACAGGATGCCCACTCTTGAAATGTTATCTAAGCACAAAAACGTTGCAGCAGCTCCTCTGGGTTGCTTGGATGAAGGCTGGGAAGCAGGGTCTGCGTTAGTGCCGTCTCCCTCAGCTTTGTGGGAGAAAAGCAAAAGCCACCCCACCTGCCGCAGTTTTGGCAGGAATCTGGTTACTGTAGGTCTGAGGCCAGGACCATCCCCGTGTTTCGGGCGCTGCCTTTATTGTCCGGTCGGAGATCCAGGCAGAAGAGGTCAGAGAAGCACAGATGACAGCATCATCCGTGGGCAGAGTTGGAGGCCCGACGCACCACGTGTCTGTAGCGGTGGTTCCTGTGTGTCGGCAGCTGCCCAGAGAGGTCAGCTGTATTTTTATTTTTTAAATTGCTTGGTGATATTTGAGTGTACACCAGAGGAAACCTAAGGGAAATCCCTAAATCGGTTCCTTTTCCTTCTTATTTAAAACCAAAACAAACCAAAACAAAAACAAAAAAAACCCCAAACAAACAAAAAAAAGCCAAACAAAACCTCCAAGCCCTAAGCTGCCCTTCTGCTGAAGGCTTCCCAACATCTGGGGGTTCTTAGGGGCGAGTTCATGTGCTGAAGGTGGCATTTGCCAACCACCAGACTGCTTGAGAGAGCGGGGAGGCCCAGACGAAGACCTGGGGAAAGTACAGGAGTGGTGCTGAGGCTTCTGCCGTTCGTGGGGTCGCGCTCGGGCTCTGCACCCTGCCCTGTAGCATTGACTGAACAGCCTCGGCACACGCAGGCGGCTGGGGAGCGACCGGGGCGTCGTGAAATGAGAGTCTGCAAGTTGTAGTTCTCCAAGGTACACACGGTATTAACCAGCTTCGTGGTGAAGGAAATACGTCGGCAAGTGGAAGCCAGATTGCAGGTCATGCTCTACGTTTGAAATTCTACCAAGTAAAGCTTCTGCCAGGTTCTGAAAGATATATATTCATAAAGAAATACCATTGGAGACACTGGTGAGCCAGAACGGATGGTAAGGCACTGACCTGGTTCTGGCCAGGACAGAGTTAATTCTTACCTGAGCTGGGAGAGGAGCTGGGGCTGGTGGCCCCTGGGGCTGGGACACAGCTGGGATCGTTACCAGTTACCCCACAGCTGGGACAGGTTACCCCACTGAGCCCAGGGCTGGTCCGTCCCAGGGCCACGGTGCTCAGGGGATAAAGTGGGGGCGGGGCTGGGGGCAGGTTTGGCTGCTGGGAGGGAGCTGGGCAGCAGGATCCACCCTGAGCTGCTGCGCTGTGAGTTGTGGGTTCAAATATATTCTGTTACTGGTTTTGTTTGTTTGTTTTCCATCTCTGTTTTCTCTTCCTCTGTTGTTCTCCCAAACTGTTTTTATCCCAGCCCATGAGTTTTGCCTTCTTTTCTTTCCTGCTTCTCCCCATCCCATTTTGGGGGGGCTGTGATGGGGGAGTGAGTGAGCGACTGCGTGGTATTTTATCTGCTGAGTGGGTGAAACCACGACAGGCACTACCAGGGCAATGCCACGCTCGACCAGCAGAGCATTGCTAGAGCAGTGATTTTTCTGGGTACCTGTTGTTTGGAAGCAGCACGTCGAGCCCCTGGCTTTGCTCAGGAGCGTGCTTGGGTGAGAGGGGAGGGGGTCCCCGTTCTGCAGAGAGCTGTGCTCCTCGCTCGCTCCTCGGAGGCGGTCTGTCTCCAAAGGATGGCGTCAGCGGCCGTGGAAGTGACGGCACCCGGCAGCATGTCCCGAGTAAGCTCTTGGGGATGTTTGTGCTTGGCTCTTTGGGCGGAGGTCTGGGGGGAGCTGGGGCAGCTGGTGCGGGACGCTGCGCTCTGCTCCTGTAATTCCAGTGGATTTCCCTCCTGTGGGACGTGCTGCCGGCCGTGGCTGGCCTGTCTTGGATGCTAAGCACGACAGGATAGCTGTGTCTTGCAGGTGTGTTTTTGGTGTGAACGAAACCGCTGGCGTTCTGTGGGTCGCGTTCTAAGATAGATTAAAACGGGAAGATGGCTATAGACACCCCAGAACTTGCCCTCGGGGACCCTGCGCGAGGCAGGACTGTTCGTGAAATTCCACACACTGTTTCGGAAAGGCACAGATTTGTCATGCGGAGCACAAGGATGCGTTATTAAAGAATCGATGGGTAGGATGTTTGATCTGCCGGCTTTTCTTCAAATAAGGGGACTGCGGTTTGGGCTGAAGTGCGCTCAGTAAAGCAGCGGTGCTGCGTGCCGGCTCATCGATCTGCGTCTGGGGAAGGGTGAGACAAGCGGATGACTTTGAGAAGAAAGATCCCAGTCAAAATACAGTGCGTCTTGGTTTCACAGGGGGTGAATTTTTCACAGATTTTGGGGTTTTCTTTAAAAAAACACTCCGTGAGCTGGCCTTTCCGACAGAAGCCAGGGCTGATGTGTGCCTGCGCTGGGAAGCGGAGCGTTTGGAAGCGGTAGCGAGATCTGTATTCGGGTTCTGAGCTTCATCGCAGCCCTGGGGCAGGGGAGGAGAAGGGGCAAGGGGAGGCAGTCGCAGCATGGCACGGGCTGCGGCACGAAGGGAAACGCTTTGGGTGGGACGCGTGCTCCCTGAGGTGGTTCAGATGCCTCCTGAAGCAGAGAAATAAACCCGTGGTCTCCTCATCTTCACTAAAAGCGCCTCAGAGAACGTGGAAGCGCTTGCTTGCGTCGCAGATCTTGGCGGCATCCTGGACCAGGCCGCAGGAGATGCGGATTCCCGCACTTCGGAGCGTCTCTGTGGGAAGGCTTCGGGATGGAAGCTTTTGGTAGCGTGAACGCGTCTACATTGTCTGCTTTACATACGAGTATCTTCTGTGTGGGGAACAAGATCTGAGGAAAGATTTTTTAAATAGCCCCCTTTAAACTCAGGTACTTACCTGTGCAATTTTGGTTTGGCATCCTTTAGAATATTTTTAGATCCTGGATGATGCTTTCATCTTTATCAGTCTGCTTGCAAAATAGGCTGGCTGTCCCCGCTGGAAATCAGAGAAACAGCTGCTCCTCTCTAACGTCGCGATGGAGCCGGAGCGCTGCTGCGGATCTTCTGTGGACCGGCAAATAACTTCTACCGTGAACGAAACGGATCGTTTAAAATCCCAGGCCCGGCGCTCTGCGTGCGCGGCTGTGCTAATGCCGGCGCGCGGGGAACGCTCTTCCCTCCCGTCAGAGACGCGGTACAGATGGCAGATGCACACTCGTGCGCTGGTTTTTGTTGGTCTCCCTGAATATTTTTTTAAATGACACAAAGCAAGCAGACAGACAAAACTCCTGCGTGTTTGATACTAAGATGACAACAATAGGAAGTCATCAGTTTGTTTTCGAGCTCCTAATGCAGCGGTTGCCATAAGAACACAAATTATGTGTACATTTTAATGCATCTATGCTTCATAATTATGCATGGTTGTGTGCTGTTATAATTGACATAAAATATAATACAGGTCAAAGAGCAGCTATTAAAACTATTTTTCATTTTGCTTCCTGACAGCTAGCGACATCAATGCCTACTGCATTTAATAGGGCCGTACAGGGAACGCAGAGATAGTTCTGTAATTTCAGCCGTATTAAAGCCTCCAGAACTTGCAACCTAATTATTTCCTACAGTGTCTTGTTGTGAACTGCGTTACTTTATTTGGAATGCGTTCGCTTTAAGATTAAACAATTGGGCTACATTAAATTAGTATGAAGGGGAAAACCGTAAAACTTTTGGATGCGTTTCCTAGAGGTCATTCTGTTAGGTTAAGAATTATCCCAGGAGCAATGATTTTCTGCCACTCCAGATAAAAAATAACGTTAGAATTGCGCTAATTCCATGCAGTTATTCTAATCACTGAAGTAAATTCTACCAAAGGGCTAAATTGTAGTCGTAAGGTCTCTCTAATCATAGACAGACAGAAGGAAAAAAAAAAAAAGAAGAAAAATTATGAATTTATGAGATGTCCCTCCTCCTGGTAATGGCTGCGTGAAGACAAAGCAACAGGGTCCACCCTGCCTGGTTATCACGCGTTACCGATCGTCCTCTCGTGCCAGAATGGTCAGGGGTCCTCTTCTCTTGTGGTGGTTAGATTTCTTTTGGAATCCGCGCCATACGCGGTCTGTATTTTGTAATAAATCTCTTTAAAATTAGGTTTGAGGGCTGAGGAACGCCCATGGTGCCGTCTGCGTGAGCGCTGCCGGCTCCTGCCCGAGATCTGTGAGCGCTGGCCCTCACGCCTGTGTGAGCCGGAACCAGAGCCCAAGGGCGTTGGGGGCAGATCCCCCCGGGCCCTGCTGCGGTGCCGCTGGGATGATGGCCCTGAGCGAGTCACGCAAGATGAGCGCCTGCAAATAAATGCCGGTGCAGGCGCCGTTGTTCTGGCCGCTTGCGCTTTGCATTGCTGCACACCGCGTCTCGGGTCGTGGCGAAAATTGGTCAGGAAGACAACGTGAGCACCTAATAAATAGTGGCACTCCTGCATTTCCCGTGCTAGGTCTGTTTAGGGACGGGATTTTTCAGGAGCTGGTAATGGGCTTTAGAGGACCTTTCCGTTCCAGTTGGCTGGCTCGAGTCTAGTTCGTGGGGAGGGACTGAAAGTTATTGCCCAATTTGTGGCGTGTGAGGAATAAGCTCAATCCCAGTTCCCAAGGCAGGCAGCCACATCCCAGAAAGAGCCAGCATAAGTGGTAGCAGCTGAACGGGGAGGGTGGGGCGTGACGGGGAGCGAAGGCCGAGCTCGCCTGATGGAGCGTGCTGGCTGCGGAGCGTGGAAAGGCCTGGTGTCCGCCTCTCTCAGCAGCCCGAAGGTCTTTGCTCCCTGGGAGAGGTCTGTTGCGTTTCACCATCAGTGGCTGAATTTGCGTTTGGACTCGTGTTTCTGGTGACTTTCCTTTCTTTAGCAGCGCGGCTGCAATGCACAGTCGTAATGTACAATACGGATAATCTGACACGGCCGCTTAAAAATGCCTATATACCTTCATGATCTTCCCCCTCCCAAACTGTTGAACAGTATTCTATGTCATGCACAAAATAGAGAAGTGCATAGGCCCTGCCATCAGTTCTGCAAACCGTTAAATAGGAGGAAATGGAAATGAAAGACTTCAGCAGAACGAAGAGGAAGAGTTCAGACACTTTATGGAAACAAGACGTGTAGGAAGCCCAGGAGCTCAGAACACCGTCACCGCCTCAGCAGTCCCGCTGCTCTCCCCGTTACGTGGGCATCTCTCATCCTGTGAAGTGAGGAGGGGGCGAGGGCCACGACATCCCACCCGCTTCTCCCCAGTAAGAGACTTGCATTGAAGCCTAGGGTGTACTGGTTTGGAGCAGGCTGCTGTAAGCTCTGAGGTAACTGTCCTTCCATGTGTGAGAAAGTGGTGGCAGTCATGGCGTGGTGGCTCTGTGCCTCCTGGTTTTCATGTACTCGGGAAGAAATTCCAACCCTTTGAACAGTAGGTCATGAAAGCCCATTTCTATTTAATCTTTTTGCTAACCCCAGAGCTGTCTGCGGACCAGCCCCTGCATGTTGTAGGTCGGCTGCATCCTCGGTGTCTTCCCAGGATGGGTCCTTCCTCCAGCCGCGTGCAGGCAGCCACCGCTGCCCTCGTGCCAGGTTTGGCGTCAGGGAGCCTTCCCCTTCTCCCCAGGTTATGATCTGCCTTCCCGTTGCCGGCTCTTCGGGATGGACCTTCCTCGTGCTGTTTTGGCCAGCCTCCTTGGCCAAGATGGGGACAAAGCTGTGATGACTTTTCCATCGGAGGGGAGTCTCGTTGTGGACACGCCAGTGTCCCACATGTCCCATGCCCTCTGAAGTGGCGGGTGGTCTGGTTTCATTACGATAACTTTTCCAACAGTTCCTGTTAACTGTCTGCGTTCTGGTGTGGTGGAAAACCCTGTCTCCTTACCCTGTTCCATGTGGTGTGTCCCTGCATCTCGCCACGGGGACTGACATGGTGAGCACTCGTAGGACTGCGCGCTAGGAGATGCCGTCCTGGTGAACAGCGGAAGGATGCTGTGTCGGAAGGACGTGAGCTGTGGTTGCGTGGAAGGTACCACCCCTGCCCACGGGCCTGGGTCCTCCTCTCACGCTGAGCCCACCGTGCATCAAGCGTGTTACAGAATTATGGAGCTTTTCCCTTCTGGTCACAGCATCTTTCATATGCCCGGAGGAAGAAGAAGAAGTTTTTTAGGAATTGGCTTCTGCTTGACTCTGCGTCGGAGTGCAAGGGGCCGGGTGCTGGGGAGGGGTGCAGTGGGGCCGTGAAGCCCCTGACCTGCTCTGCTCCATGGCAGAGTCGCTGGCTCCCCAGACACAAAGCAGGTCGCATCCCTCGTGCTGGCGATGAGGCTCTTTCTCGGGTCTGTGACAATAAAGCCCCTTAGCGTGGCACTCGGTTTGCCGCCTCCCGAACTGCGGGGCCTGAGCTGAGCCGTCCTGTGGGCTGGCGGTCAGCCAGGCTTCGGCGTTTCCGTCCTCCGGCACAGCTTCGCCCTCCCGCCCCTCTGAAGGGGAGAGAGAAGCGCATAAAAGCTTCGGATTCCATTACTGTAAAATGTATCAGAAAAGTGTTGAGCTAGGTAATTACCTTAATCCAGCCGAAATAGCTGGGCACGCTGTACAGGAGATGAGCATCTAGAGTCAGATTTGAACATGCAGTCAACCTGAACAAAATTAGCTCAGCAGTAGTGGTCCGGATTTCTTAATTAGTTCTCGGTGACAAGAACGTTTAATGTTTGCGAAAGTCAGGTGCGCGTTCTCCAGGTGACACAATTTGGGAAGGCTTTGCTGAGCGCGGCGCGGTCCCTGCTGTCAGGGGCAGCGGCCGGGGCTGGCCTCGTTTATTGCCCTCTGCCAGGGTCCCTTTGAACTCCCGCACAGTGACGGTATGATTAACTGCATCGCAATAACCGCTGCGCTCAGAATACACCTTTAACTGCGATCGTCACCGAGCGACGTGGAGGCCGCAGTTCCGGTACCCGTTCCCCGTCCGCGGACGGTGCACTGTGTGCACTGCAATGGGCTCTCCTGGCTCCTCGCGCTTTAATAGCGTAGATGGGATTCGTGACAAAGCGCAGTGGTCACTTAGCAATTGTTTCATTTCTGTAAGGCTGTGTTCTGAGTTGGACAATTATTGTTTTCCAGCAGTGTTAAATATCGATGGGCTGCAATTGAGACGCACAACACGGGGCACGCTCCTGCTAAGCTCACAAATTAATAACTTACTGAAGGAATGGAAATACAAAATAGTACTTCAAGCGGAAAAGACGACTTCTCAGTCTACAGAACATTTGCATTTCTGAGGCCTTATTTCATTTCAGAGGATGAGCAGATAGTTTGGCCTAGCAGAGCTAAGCCTTGCTGTCGTGGCTGGCGCGTCTTTGTTGACAGGGAGAGAGTGGCAAAACCTTGAGCTCTCTTGAGAGTCTGCCCCTCTGCTTTGAGCCTGGAACGAGAGACTAGGAACAGCAGACATCGGCTTCGCGCTGGGCCTGAACGTGCCCTGGTGTGATCTGTAGCGTTGTATCGGACAATATTGCCCCAATACAAGGGAAGGTTTAGAGAGTTTAGTTTATTTAAAGAGAAAACAAGCAACAAACTTGTAGAACTAGATATTTTGAGCAAGAGAATAAAATGTTACAGGTGGCAGAAAATGAGAAAACTTCTAAAATGTGTGTAGGAGAATTAAATTTTATTTGCATCATTCCCTGTATTTCTTAGGGTTTTCCAGCTGTTAGAAAAATCAGCTGAAATGCAGACCACGTGGTGATGGGCTGTCGTGTGGAGGAGTGGCAGGGACGGGCTGGGGCTGGGGTTGGGCTGGGGCTGGGGTTGGGCTGGGGCTGGGGTTGGGATGGGCTGGGGCTGGGGTTGGGATGGGCTGGGGCTGGGGTTGGGCTGGGGCTGGGGTTGAGTTGGGCTGGGTTGCTGGACAGGGGTTGTAAGAAGTCACGGGCTGAAAGGCCCTGCCCAAACGCGTCCCCGCAGCAGGCACAGCGTGACCGTCCAGCCCTCAGCGTGCGCAGTGCTGCTCTGTGGCCAGCCCTGGCCGTCCTGTCCCCAACCGGAAAGCTTCCCGCGCCCGCCTGTCCCCAGCTTCCCCCCGGATCCCGCAGCGGCACGGCAGCGGGATAAAACAGAAGTGTTTGTGAGGTTTCACTGCTGCCGCCCGCTCGCTTGTAGCACGGCTCTGGGTGCCGGCAGACCTTCCTCTTTCCACCGCAAATCTGAGGTTTCCAGTGTGCCTGACAGACTCAGGAGGAAAACCCAGCTGGGCGGGCTGAGGGCGAGCGAAAGGAGACGCTGTATTTTTTCCACCGAGTGGGTCAGCAGTTCCTGTCGGCAGGATTTGCAGTGTCTGAGCGTGGGCTGGGTGCAGGACTTCTGGCCTGCCCACCTCGCGGTGGGATGGGCGCAGAGAGCCCGGGGCTCCCCTGGCACCCCCAGCGCGGCCGTGCTCTGCGTGTTTCCAAGCAGGAGCATCCAGCGCCAGCCGTGAGCCGGTCTCTCCTTTTGCGGTTTGTGTTTCGCAGTCCAGCCCCCCCGGCGCAGCGGGAATCGGCGCTGTGAAATGCCGCAGGTCTGCGGCACGCTCACGGAAACGCGTCGGCTGAATGAAACTCCGGGTTCCTGGCCGCTCTCTCATTCAGCAACAGACCTGAATTATGACATCTTTTGTCAAAGACATCTTCCAAAAAACCGCAGCAATTTCTGAAGAAGAAATTAGATTGTCTTTTACAGTCATATAACAGTTGTGCAGTTTTTGCCTTTTTGACCCTTCTTATTTCCTGTGGGTTTTAAGTAGAGGCCTCCAATTTAAAACCTATTATACTCCAGAGACTGCTTCCACCCTCTCGGCGACGCGGCCTCGCTGCCGTCTCTGCCCTGTTATTTTAACACTTGTTGGTTTTGCTTTGCATGACCTTCTGTTTAGGCGTACGCGGTGCGGGTCTGCTTCCCTCTGTATGTTAAACACAGATGCGGTAAAGGAGGTGCTGCTCTGTGTGTCTCCTACCAACCTGCCACCTCACAAAATAACCGCTATTTATTATTTTTAGCAGAAATGTGGCTGTATCCAGTTTTCTAGAAGGAAAAAAATGAACTTTATTACAAAGGAAAACGTCTTACGGATATGAAATTTCTCTGTGCTTGTCAGGAAAGCGACGCTGTTGAAGACCTTGCGCCCTATTTGAGGCGCGGGCAGCAGCGCTGGCCGGGCTGCTGGCTTTGCGGGTGGTTGGGGATGGGAGACCAGATCTGAGCTCTGCGCGTTTTGCATGGGACGTGGTGCCTGGCGGCGCGGTCACCAGATGTTCTTCCCTGGCGGCACGGTCACCAGATGTTTTCCCGTGGCAGATGTTTCCTGTGCCTTGAGCAAGAGGTGATGAGGGCGCCAAAAAAAAAGGACAAAATCTCATCAGCCTTATAATTGCGCCCTGTAAATAAGCACCGGCTCCTCAGGCTTCTGTACAAGAAATGGTTGTTACCATGGGCAGGAACTGACACCTTTTAATTTTGTGAGGATTTTCCCAGAGCTGGAGCGTGGCGTTCAGCAGCCGAGTGGAGGGACTGTGGTTTGTGGGAGTGTGAGTGTTTATAACCATCACCCGCGAGTTAATTACTTGGCAGTGTTCTTCACTAGAGATCCTTGGGGTTTTGGGGTTAGATTGTGGGCATTTCAGGAGACTAAAGCCGCGCGTGCTGCTCTATGGCCAGTCGGCCCCCGCCACAGAGCGGGGTCTGGCAGGGGCTGCCCCGGCGAGGGGCTGTGTGGGGACACCTTCCCCACGCTGGTGCGGAACGCCGGTCTGCGGGCACTGCCCGCCGCGTCCATCGCTCCCACCGTCTGCTGCCTGTACTGGGGTTCCCGTCCCAGAGGAACGCTGCGAAGCCAGGGTGCCTCCCAAACCCTGGCCTTCCTCCTCCTGTATCCACGGCAGCCTCGAGGGAGCCGGGCCCCTGCACGCACGCCAAGGCTGTGCCTCAGCCCTGGAGCTCTCGCTTGCGCGCGGGGAACAAATCCTCAGATTGCCCCTGCGCCTGCCATCGCCCCCGTCCCCTCCGTCACCAGCCCCGCTTGCCTCCCTGCCAGCCCCTGCCCTGCCTCCCTTTGTATCCGTGGAGCTATTTAAACGCTGGTGTTTTCATAGCGCACATCACGTTCTCCCCCACAAACCGAAAAGAAAGAGGAAAACCCAGCATTTTTCGGGTTATTTTCTCATCGCAAGCTTACTGGGCTGCCGCTTTTGAATGTCTTTTTTGCCAAACTTGCATCTTGATTGTATTGCTGTCTGCAAAATCTGTCCAGCAAGAAAAAAAAAAAATCTGATTTTGCCATAAAAATATCAGAAATCAAAATCAGATGGTAAACTCGGTGTTCTTCCCACAGCTTCCGTTAATTTTCCCTCTGTTCTTTCCACGCTTACGTATCAGCGTTACAGAAAAGTTGGGGAAG
The DNA here is from genome assembly GCF_036417535.1 of Chlamydotis macqueenii. Classification (NCBI taxonomy): domain Eukaryota; kingdom Metazoa; phylum Chordata; class Aves; order Otidiformes; family Otididae; genus Chlamydotis; species Chlamydotis macqueenii. The sequence goes on along the minus strand of NC_141561.1, from coordinate 947,270 downwards.
ACCAAGAAAGTGTTCTTGCGAGTACAGGCAGATGGCTTTTCACCGCTCAACAATCCTGGTTTGTTCCGAGAGTTTTAATGCTCTCCTGTGCCGCGTCCTCCCCTCCCGCCGTGGGCACGCGTGACGATGTCTGCGGCCGGCACGCGCTCTGCGCCCCGTACAGCGCGCCTGTGCCGCCCGTTGCCGTGGCAATGGCGCTTCTCAGGGAACCGCCACAAACCAGCCCCGCTGACCAGAACAAAACCCAGACAATCCCTAACTAAATTAAAACTTGGCAGCAAAAGCAACATTATCTTTCTCTAAATATTTTAATGTTCGCCATGAGGCCGTGGGGCAGAACGGGTGTTTCGGGCAGCGTGCCCGGGGCACGGCGAGGACCCGCCGCCACCGGCACGCCCGGCTTTCCCTGGGCATCTCTCCCGTCGCGTCTCCCGTCGCTCGCGCCCCATCGCGGGTGATGTGAGCGCGGGTGCTGCTCCGCGGTGATCGCGCAGCCGTGGGGGGCTGCAACGGAGCTGGGGTCATCGTGCCGGGGAACGGGAGGCGCGGGAGGAGGAGGAGGAGAGACAAAAACTGGATGGCACAGTGCTTTTCAAAGGGTTTCAGTGGTTTTATGGAAACCTGTGAAGATGAGCACTGGTTTGGGAATGCCGTAGGAAGGAAGGCAGAGCGTGATACCCGGGCACACGCAGCAGTGCTCGGCTTGCCAGCTGGCCTCTCTGAACAGGTACAAAAATATAAAAAGGATGGAAGTGTGATTTTGGTCCTGGGCACCTGGAGACACCCCTGTCGTGCCTGCACCAGACCGCCGAGGGCAGCTGGGGTTCCTGGAGCGGGCCAAGCAGCGTGGCCGAAGGTGTCCTGGAGGCAAAGGTGCCCCGGGTGGCTGCTTTGGGACGACCCCACAGGCTTGGCTTTAAGGAAACGCCCTCAGAGCCCGTTTTGTTTTAACCTGTGCAGCTGTCTGGGCCGTGTTTCCTCCTCGTTCCGGCCGGCAGCCGCGGGTCCAGCCGAGATGTGTGCCGGTGGCTGTCCCGCCGCCGGCCGCCACCTCCCCTCCCTCCCGCTCCGCTCACCCTCGCCCAGGCTTCAAGCTCTCCGCCGCTGAAGATCATTAATCATAGATATAATTTAATGACAGCTGGGTCGTGTCCCGCTAACTAAGTACACCTTGTTTGCCTCAAAATGCTAATCGCTCCTCTGAAACATTAATGAGGGACAATTGGTATTAAGCCTAATAATGGTGTGTGGTCTCGTTACGGATTTATTCACGTGAACCCGGGTCCTTTGTCATGGTAAAAAGCAGCAAAGTCTGGTTGTGCAGAGCACCTCGCTGTACGGCACCAGCGTAACACAGCCGCTCCGAAGCGTGCGCGTGTTGATGGAATAACCGTGGTACGGCTGGGAAGGAAACGGAGGGCTTGATCCGCCTGGGCCGGGGTGCTCTCCTGTCCCGGGTGGGAGAAGCTCCGCCGGGAAGGGTCCCGGCACGCGCTGGTCGCTGGCGCGGCGCGGAGAGCCGTGCGCGCTGCCCGGGGACGCGTGACATCCCCTCCCTCAGCCCGCGGCCCAGGCACTGCATTAAACCGTCGGGAAGGTCTGACGGAGCCGCTTCCCTATTGGAAATCGAAGGCTCGCTCCGCTCCCGGGAGAGTCGTTAGCCAAATTCCCATTGACTCGGGCTGCAGGAGGATGGGGCCCCGAGTCCCTTATTCTCTTTTCCTGAAAAGATCAATTGTACGGGGAAGTTTCCACCGGGGAGAGGCAGCAAAGCGGGGGGGTGTGAACCGTCCTGAGCGACGGCGAGCTGAAAGGGCCTTGTTTCAGCCCAGACAAGACCAGCTTTTGAACTCAGCGGGACGCCGCTGCTCGCTGCTATTGGGAAGCCGCCCGAGACCGTCGGATCAATGTGGCGTTTTGCAGCTCCGCTTTGAATGAGGCCGTTTATTCCAGCGCGTTTCACCGCCTTCCCCTCGCAAGGGCCCGCCGTTCCCCATGGGCCTTTTAAAACAGCGGCGATGCTTCGCGTGGAAAACGCGCGGGGCAACTCCTGCGTCAGCACGGGGAGCGGAGGGGCTCCAGCCGGCGGGTGACCCGGGGACGGGGACCCCCATGCCCGGCCAAGGCGATGCCAGGCAGAGCCGCTTTTGGATCACCCGCGCCCAGCCAGCCGTGCGCTCCGCCGGTTTGGTGTAAAGCCGGCAGAAACAGAACCACATGGGTTTAACCGACGCCGCTCGCACGCGCGTGGGGCCGTCCTGCGCCGGCTCTGCTCTCGCTGGCTCCAGGCCGGGCATTGCCTGCCCGAGGTCCCCGTCCCTCGCCGACAGAGAAGGAGAAACCTCCTCTTTATTTACCAAACTGTTGCATTGTGTTTAACTCTCAAGCAGCAGGCAGAAAACCTTTCACCCGTACAAGCGCAAGCGCCGGCGCCGACCGCCTCTCGTATCAGCACGCTGCAGACCCGCCGCGCAGCGGATTTATTTAGCGGCTGAATAGATTCGGGGGACAATGCGGGGAAAACAAAGGTCCTGGCTGCCCGCTCCTGGTGACGGCCCAGCCGGCGCAGCCGCCCAGCACCCCGACCTGGCTTGGGACAGCCCGGCTCCACCGGAGCCACGGCTGCATGGGAAGGGGGGTAGGACCCCAACCCGTGCTAAATCGCTGGGATAAGAGCAAAGAGGTGAAGGATTTTTTTTCCCTGAGCAGCAGAGCATGCTGCAGGGAGGCAGGGCTGAGGTTTAAAACCCAGGCGGAGACACGCAGACGTGCTTTTCCGTGGTTTTCAATCATACAATCATAGAATATTTTGGGTTGGAAGGGACCGTTGAAGCCCACCCAGCCCAGCCCCCCTGCCAGGAGCAGGGACATCTCCAACCAGATCAGGTTGCTCAGAGCCCCGGCCAACCTGGCCTGGGATGTTTCCAGGGATGGGGCACCCACCGCCTCTCTGGACAACCTGGGCCTGTGCTCCACCACCCTCAGCATAAAAAATTATTTCTACTATCTGATCTGAATCTGAATCAATGTCCATTTGAGATCTGCAGCTACTCATCTGGATGGCTGGAGGACACGGGAGGGGAAGGGGACGGCGAGCACGTCTGAGATGTTCACGCACGGTGGCGGGCAGGAGCGGAGTGCTCAGGGGCTGCCCCGAGGAGCAGCCAGCCCGCGGGTGCACCCAGCATCGCTGTGCAAAGGCGTCGGGGTCAGCAGCAGCCCCGCCACGGAGCAGCAGGTCCAGTAAACCCAGCAAAACCACTCGCTGCTGCCCCCAGCATGCTGGGCAGCGATGGTCGGAGATGGTTTGGTGGCCCCCAGCCCCCTGGTCTGTCACACCGGGACAAAGCAGCTGGGGACACCCTCTGTGCGGAGGAGGACGGGCGGGAGGAGAGGGAGCGCTGGCTGCTCCGCGGCCGGCGGCACTGAGGGGTGCGATCCTCGGGCTCTGCGCAGACTGAGGTTCCCCTGCGCCAAGCTCAGCGGGGGGCTCTGCTTCTGCTGCCTGCACCAGGGCCTGCAGGAAAAACGTGCGGAAAGTACCGGAACCCAAGGATTTTTCCATCCCTCCTACCAGTAAGACATGCACCCACCCACGCCTCAGCCCGAGCGCGGGAAGCTGCTGCGTCAGCAGTTCAGCGCTGCAGCCTCGGTCCCTCGCGGAGTTACAAATACTCAGCGCGGGGAAGAAAGCCCTCCAGATGTGGAAACAAGCCAGCCAGATGTTGTACTACAACTAAAATGATCCGCCGAAAAAGGGCTGGTAACGGGTACGCCTGAGTTCCCTGGAGGAGTTTAAGGCTGTGGCTGAGGCCCCAGACGGGTCCGGGCACGGAGCCGTGGGTTTCGCGGAGCAGGGGGCTGAGCCCAGGGATGCTCTCTGGGAAGGGGGTCCAGCCTCACCCCCTTTCCTGCTCCAGAGGTGGAAAAGCGCCGGGGGACGCCTGCGGGGTGGCGGGGCTGCGCCAGCCCGGCAAGGGTCCCCGGTCCTTGTCCACGGGCACGTCCCGCAGTCGGCACGTGGCCTTCTGGCCAAGGGTGCAGCTTTTCTAGGTCAGGACTGAGCTGAAAACTGGCATAAAAATCATTTCCATTTGGGCCGGCACGGAAATTCCTGGGTTTATTGTTTTCTTTAAGGGACAAAAACCTCTCTTTTGGGTTGGCTGAACGGTCCCCTGAAAAGTACATGCAGCTCAAGGCTGAAATCTTTTGGATTTGTGTTTTCTCCTGTTCCATATTTGCCCTGGGCTGAATTTGACACCTGGCTTGCAACCAGTGTCGGCTGCTGGAAATTCTCCTTTTCATCCGTGAATTCATCCTCCTGCAAAATCACTCATCGTACCTATCGGTCTCCCTTTTCCAGAGAAATTTCCCTGTCTGAGCTGAGTTTGGAAAAGCATCCATCCCAGATCCCCATTTGCGCTCTTTCCCTTTGGCTGAAGGAAGCGGGGCACGGATTTCCGGGGGCTGGGGATGGGGCTCTGCCCTCGGCTCGCGAGGCGGCAGATGGGCTGAATGAATGCTGAGCAAAACCAGTGAACAGGAAAATAATGGAGTGATCCGGGATTTATGGCACGTCCTAGAAACCTCCCCGTAAATTCTGGGGTCCGCTTTGCTTCCAGGATGAAGCGTTTCCAGGAATCTGACCTGGAAATCATTTTCTTAAAAATCTGCTGGTTTTTAAATAATCAATATTCTTCTTTTTTAATTATGCAAATTAAAGTTGCTGAGGAACAGTTGCTTGATTAGACCAGTTGGTACTGACCTAATAAATAATTTTGAATATTTTTTACAGGAAATTGATTTAATTGAAGCTTTTGTTAGTCGCTGCGAATGCGCTCGGCTCATGGCACGGCACCCAGGAATTTATAAATGGGCTGGGAATGTTGTTCAGGCACCAGAAAATAAACCTCCCAGCTATTTACTACCTCCATGATATATAAAGTTTGCAGTTTTGATTTTGTGTGATTATGTTCAGCAATGGTGACCTTTAGAGGCAACAATATTGAAGTGTAATGAGGAGATGTTTGATCACCGGTGTACGGTGAGGAGGTGGCGTGGCTGCTCCGTTCCTTCCCGGGATCCGTGAGATCCGGCTGACAGGCTTTAACCTTTAGACCGCTGAGGGCTTGGGATGCGTGGGGATTTAGCCTGTTTATACACCACGGTAGGTATATGAAATTTTATATCATTTCTTCGCCGCTCCGCGCGGGGATATTGTATGTTTAATAACGGCGACCACCGGCCAATATTGCGCCGCGCAGGGGGTTTTGGCCCGCGCGCCGTCGGCCGCCTGCCCCTGCCCGCGTCGCACGCTGCCACCTCACGGGGCTGCGCCCGCCTCCCCGCATCCTTCGCCACCGCTGAACTCGCTCGCCCGCCGCCCGAGCATCCCTGCCGCCTGCGCTGCCCTGCGATGTTGCCTTCCTCCGGCGCCTGCAGCCACGTGCCGCCCGAGCCCTGCGTCACACGGCGAGGGGTAGGCAGGGCTGCCTGTGAATGGTCAACTCGCCCTCTCAGCAAGGTTTAAAAGCAAACAGGCGTTGTTCGGGGGGGTGTTTTGGCAGGAGGTGCGAGAGTACGGACTGCGAATCCAAAGGCTTCGCATGGAGGATAGGCTGGAACACAGAGTACGTACAGATCACAAGATCATCTATTTGCCAGTTACTCATTACTGCGCATTTTATACCTATGTACACAATGTCTGCTTGTATACACGCACACACAGGGGCACTTTCCTGTGTATCTATAAATGCATGTATCTATAAATACACACATGTGCGTGTACATCCATGCGTCTCCCAGTGTAAGGAACGCTGTGGAGCGAGAGGGCAGTGGTTCTTCCCCAGAGGCAGCGGCGTGTTCGGAGGCGCAGGGAGGGTCTCCCACACCCCTGTGTCGGGGCGCTGAATTCGTAAGGCAAACGACGGAGAGCCCGGGGAGCCGGCAGCCCGCAAGGCTTGCCTTGCCGTCTCGTCAGAAACCGAAGCCCGGCCTTGGCTCTGCTGCCGGGGGCTCTGCCAGCCCACGTCCCACCACCCCGCATCCCCACTGCCCAATGTCCCGCCGCCCCACCGCCCCGCGTCCCCACCACCCATCCCACCGCGCCTGCTGCTCCCCCAGCGCCTCGGCAGCCCCCCGCAGCCAAGCTCTTAACTTTTCAAAAGTTAAATTGAGGGCAATCCGTTCCCTTCATTAAGCAGTTTTTTCTTGAAGGAAAGTTAGAAGCCGGCGTAACGGCACACAAGGGGACTCTCAGCTGGGGAGTGACGGCTTCTGCTCGTCTAGCAAGAGCTCCATTAAATGGGAGCTGTGATGCCATTAACTACCTGTTTTTGACAACGTTACAGCTGTGAAATACGTGTGGACAGTCCTTCAGCGCCTGCCTCACTGGGGTTTTGTGGTGCATATCCGCCTTTCCAGCGTTTTGGGGTTTTTTGCTGCCCTGCCCTGGGTGACGGGGGTGGGAGAGGCATCGTGGGGATGGAGGGAAGAGCAGTGGGGACGGGCCATGGGGACAGGCCACATTCTCCTTTTCCTGGGAGGATGCACAGGCTGGCGCAGACGGGTGCCAGGGTGTCTCAGGTTCTTTTGACCCTGGGGAGCCCGGAGAAGCCCTGGGGCTACTTCCCTCTCCCACCAGGGACAGCCGCGGTGGCCAGCCTGAGCCCGTCCCAGGCTCAGCTCATGCTCCCAGCGAAGCCCACGCACCCCTCCCGGTGAAGAAGAGCCCAGGGTGCAGGACCGGTCCCCTCCCCGCTGTGGAGGAGTTGTCCCTCCTCCCACCGACCTGTGCTGATGCTCCTCATCCCGTAAGAGTGGTCACAAAAAAGTTCTTCACTACGTTTCTTTCCTCTTAGGCTTTGACTAGATGGTGGCCCTTCAGCCCAAAAAATTGTAAGGAGCAAACGGGTGGAGGTATTTGAGGGGCTGAAGGCAGTGTCTGTCGCTCTCGGTGGGGCAGGAGGGCCCCCCGTCAACAGCAGCTCAGGAGAGTTGTCCCTCCCCAGAGCAGGGGAAAGGCGCAAGCGCAGGCACGGCCCTTGGGCTGCTGGTCCAGGGGGTGGGGCAGACCAGTAAGCAAGATGGGCTAGAAACGCAGATTGCCAGCTGATCCTGTTCGGAGGATCCTCTGTACAAGTTTTCTGCCAGGGTTTGTGAAGCGTCGGCAAAACCCATCCCTGGCAGTGCCCAAGGCCGGGCCGGATGGGGCTGTGAGTGCCCTGGGCTGGTGGAAGGGGTCCCTGCCCAGGGCAGGGGGCTGGGCTGGATGGGCTTTGAGTGTCCCCTCCACCCCAAACCGCCCTACGAAAATGGCTGTTGGAGGTTGCAAACCCACCGCTGACCGAGGCAGCCCGCTGTGTCCTGGCGCCAGGCACTTCTCGGTGATGGAGGCTCCCCGGCCGACGGCCTTAGCCCGACGCCTCGGCCAGCGCAGCCGGGCACGATGCTCCTGGGGCTCCCCGCTCAGCCGGGCAGTGGGACGCACGCCGCTCCCCTCTGCGGGAATGCCAGCCTGGCGCCTTTCTAACCCTTGTCTGTAGTAACTTCCCAGAGACTTTGGCTAATGAAACAAAGGGAAGAGAAACGCAGTTCCAAAAAGCCTGCCCAGGCCAGGAAGTGTCTCAAAAAGCTACAGTATTTAGAGGCTTAATTAGTGCGTCGGGTCATTATGACACCCAGCTCATTTCATTGCCTCCCTAATGCGTTATTAGCTGGCAGTTAAGTACCGTCTGCTGGGACCGGCGAGTTTTCCTCGTCTTGCCGACCGTCGTGCCGGCCCCAGCCGACAGCTTACCTGTAGCGAGGAAGAAACGCAGCCCCAATTAGAAAGCTTTCAGCCCAGCACCCATGGAAAAGCCAAAAGCTGATAAAGGTCAGCGTGAAATTTGAATGACAGGGCTAAAGTCTCTTACTCATAATTTTGTGTTTGCAATAGCATTCAGAGCAATTCACAGCCTTAAAGGCCTTAAGTGAGAACAGCAATTAATTGTAATGAATAATCTGACAAATCTGGTTGACATATGGCTGCTAATGCCCTCCTTTCTAGCGGGAGCAGTGGGGGGATTAGATTAACTCAAATGAAATCTGGGACCGCCGTGCCATCTGCATGTGCAGCGAGGAGCGGCACACGTTGAGCGGCGAGCGGGCAGATATCCGTCTCGCCCTCGTCCCTCCCCGCGCCCTCGGCGGATACGGGAATAGCAGCTTCATTATTGCGCCAGCTGCCTGCCGGTCCGGTGACACCGGGAAGTCACGGGGAACAACCTGGGAAGCTAACGTAGTAAAAAGCTGTTAAAAATTAACCGGGGAAAATTAACACGAATGGATGTGTTCCTCTCTTTATTCGGCGTGCGTTCCTGGTTTGCCTGCCCCGCTGAACGTACGGAACCGTTGCGGCGCCTTGCCCGTGTTTGCAAGCGCGCCCGTAGCAGGGACGCTTCTCTGGGACTGCAGCGTTCCCGCCTCCGGGGCAAGGGCCGCCTCGGCCGCAGGCACAGCGAGGTTTCTCCTCTCACGGCGTTAAATCGCCGGTTTCTCTGGATTTCCACCGTGCCGCCGGGGGTCGAAGCCGGCAGCTCTCCCGCAGCCCCGCTACCCGGGCAGAGCCTGTGCAGGCTCAGAGGTGTCTCAGCCGAGCCGGTGGCTTTTGCGCACTTTTCCTTCCAAATTGCAAATGCCAGCCAAGAACGGGGGAAAAGTCTGAAGAGAAGAGGGGTGAAGAGCAGGGTTGCTGTCCCCAGCCCAGCTCCCGGGTTTTCCCGGGCAGATCCGCCTCTAGACGGGAGCGGGCCTGGCGGAGCGCAGACCCTTCCCATCGGGAACAGCTGGCTGTGCGGGCTGCGGCCGTACCTTCCACACGGTTACGGGCCAGGCAGCGCGTTGGCACCGGTCGGCAAGGACACAATGTGTTTGAGGCGACGGACGGCTTCTCGTGTACCGAACGGCCGCCAAGGAACGGCTGCCGAGAAACGGCGTCTAAGCCAGGTCCACCTCCAAAGCCTTTCCACTCAGCCTCTGGTGGAGAAGGAGACCCCGCCGCTCGGATCCACGGCTGGCGGCTTTCTGCTGTCACACACTCCGGATTTTTGGGAAGTGCATGGAAGATTTTTAATCCTTTTTTTTAACACCACCCTGCGTCCGGCAGCGTCTGCTGGAGGCGTGCTGGGTCGTGCTCCACACCAGGCTGTGGGGTTCAGGGTTCCCAACGTTTTTCCCCTGGGAATTGTTCAGGGAGCAAAGCCGTTACGCACCCCTGGGCCACTCCGCCCTGTTTGTTACAAAAGGAGAGAAGCAGAACATTTTGAATGTCGGACACAGCGCCGTGCTGTACCCGCTGGGAACGCGGCTGGGTCCTGTCGCTGGGCTGGGGCGACGCTGGGTTTTGTGACACCGAGCGGCGGCCCCGGGAACGCTCATCTGGCCAACGCGGACCCGGCAGCGACTCCGTGAGCGTCCCTGGCAGCTCTGCTGCGCTCCGCTCCCACTTCATCCTCTGCCGCGGGAATTTGAAAGCCTCTCACTCCTGACTCAGAAAAACAGCCCGACCCAAACCGCACTGGTTTTCGGTTTGTCTAAAAAGGTTTCAGAGCTGCCAGGCCCCGCTTTGGAGCCCGGCTTTGGCGGGGAGGAGGCCGAGGGAGCGCGGCGGCGTTCCCGCGCGGAAGCCTCCTGCCCTCCCCGGGGGCTGCGGCGCGGGCCGGGGGCCGCTGCTCAAACCCCCTCGTCTGTTTAACAACCCTCACCTGGCCCAAAATCACGTAAACTTAAAAATGCAAACAATACTGCTACTTCTAAATTTATCCGGCTAACGAAGTCGCTACATAAATTTAGCACATTATTTTGTGTTATTAATTGCTAGCAGTGAAAAGGGCTAAATTCAGAATAACTCTCTGTTTCAAAGACCTAATTGCCAAGGACCTAGCCTTAATATTAACTAGGATAATTATTATGCAAAGCATACCCACCCAGAATGTTTGCATAGCTATCACAAGCGCTTTCATAAATGATGCTTTAATTAGTCTTAATTAGAATTTGTTTAAGTCAGCAGGGAATGCAGAGCCCGTGAAATGATGTATGTAATAAGCATCAGGCTCACTTTTTACTTGGGGAATAGAGCTGACAAAATCACATCACGTTAAATTGATTCAGTCAGAATTAAAATTCTTATGGTATTAATTAAATGGGGGATCTCATTAGCAGGCTGCAGGGCGACAGAGTGACTCTTTGGCGACCAGATGTGAAGAAGCAGCACCCAACAAGCGTGCCATTAGACCACGACGTCGGCCTGGCCGCGGCGCCGGAGCCGCGGCGGGGGCTTGGTCCACTTTTCCGCGGATTTGGCTCCTTCCAGCCGGCACAGCTCTGTAAAGCAAGGACTGCCGGGGTTTTGGAGGGTGGCACGGCCGCGGGACCCCGTGCTGCCGGCGCGGCCCCGGGCACCCTTGCGTGCTGCCTGGCCCCGGATTCGGCCAAAGCCTCGGGTGCCCCCACGTCCCGGGGCATGGAGAGCCGCGGCGTCGGCCGTGCCCGCCCCGCAGGCTCCATGGCAGCCCCGGCAGCGCCCTGGTGACGCTGGCACGCGCTGCAATCTGCCCGCAGCAGCCGGCGCGCTTCTTCCTACCTGTAAGCCAGGTCTGACTTCGCAGGGCTCGTCAGGGCTGGATGATATTCACCTCCAATTAGCACACAGTTTGTGAACAGCACGGGGCACACGCGGCTGCTGTGCGTGCTTTTGGCACAGCAACCACTGCCCGGTTCCATTTCTCCACCCTAAATTTTGGGGTGTAACAAATAAGCCTGTAACCAACAGGTGACACCTTGGCCCTGTGCGCGGTGACGCACCAGCGCTGCCGAGGGAAACCCCGGGCTCCTCTTCTGGGTCCTCGTCCCCTGCGCCCCATGGGGCACTGGGACCCCCAGTGGGATGGGATGGGATGGGGATGGGATGGGATGGGGATGGCATGGCATGGGATGGGCTTTTGTGTGTATGTGTATATATACACAGAGATGTTTAAAATTCATTTCAGCTGTATCCAGGCCAAACCGCAGTCCGGAGCCCACTCCGTACTCCCACAGGCAGGTGCCCAGTGGTCTCAGACGTCGGCAGTGCCCAGAGCCGGTGGGGCCGTGCCGTGGGAAGCCGTCTGCAGCGGCAGACCACCAAGGGCAAACGGAGTTACGCCTGCAGCACGCGTGGCCGTGGGAAATGCCCCAGTCCCGCGGTTTTGCATCTCAGTACCACACGCGGCACGGCAGCCCTGTGCGCGCCATGCAGATGCCATCGTGCTTCCTAAGCCTGGCCGCGGTCGCTGTTTAAAGTTTCTGGAGGAGCCAGCGAGGAGCTCAGGGATCCATCCCGGCCCGGACCCGCGGCCCCGGGACAACGCTGCTGGCACGGTGCTGCCTGCGGCACAAAAGCTGCCGGCTGCGGAGAGGCTGTTATTGTAATACCCCGACCTGCGTGCCCGGGGGGCAAAAATCCTCCAGGCTAATTAGTCAAACTAACCTCTCGTTCCCAAACCTGCCGCCTGGAAATGCTTGGGCCTTCACCAGCTTACGCCTCATCAGTATTCGGCTCCCCTGCCAAGGCGAGGGGGAGAGGAGATAACCATAAGGACAAGAGATGAAAGGAGCTCAATAGGAAACAAAACCCAACGCCTCCGTGTCTGCGCTGGGACCTCGCCTGCCATTTCGATAACCTCTGCGCCGGGCCAGGTCTCCTCCCCGCGCCCCCGCGGCTCCTCCATTGCGGCCGTGCCCGCAGCTCCCCGCCGTGCCAACGGGTCTCAGCCGTCGCCAACATCCACGCTGGCGGCCGCGACCCTGGCGCCGGCGCTGCCCTCAGCCCCGTCCCGGCCGGGCCCTGCCCGGCTCAGCTCTACAGGAGCGCGCGGGTGGAGAGACAGGGATTTTCTGTGCGGAGTAACGGGAGCCATCGCCTCGCAAAGCAGAGATGTGGGGATAACGGCAGCTCCCAGGATCCTCAAAGTCTGGATCCGAGAGGCATCGGCCAGCACCGAAACCTGGCAGGCAGGCGGGGCCTGTAAGTACAGTAAGCCGTACTTTTTGTCCTCAGCAGATATTTTAGGATTTAGCTGAAATCAAATACAGATTTTTTTAATCTAGTCTAAACCTACTGAAACATTCACTACTCTTACTGCCTAATGCATTTATTCATGGCCTATATATATTCTCCACTATAACTAACCTCTTCTTTCATGTCTTCATTTTTAATAATATTGCTTATGTGAAAATTGCTGGATAAATTATTCAATTCTCTCCATAATCTAGTATATCTGCAGTAAAACTGCTCACCTGGCTCTGTCAATACGTCCCGAATAATTCAGGTTATTTGTGCTTGCTGCTCTCCCCACTCTGCTCTGGGGCTCAGCCCCTCTGCGGGGCGGTGCCGCGGAGAAGTGGGATTTGCTCTTCCCCGGCGAAGAGAAGCCGCCAACTCCATACGCATTTCACATGAAATTTCCTTAGTGTGCGCAACTGTGGGGTGCGTACAGGCAATTAATTACTCCCGCAATCACAAGCCTGCAAAGCTTACCCTCCCCACGGCACAAAGACCTACACTGGGGGTCCCGGCAAGGCTTTGGGGGGCAGCACCCCGAAACATCAAAATATTTGCGGCGGGTGTGCAGCGCGTGCGGCCCTCGCTCGTCACGCACGGTGCAAACGGAAAGTGAGAGAAGTGCTCAGCTCCCCCTCCCCAGGGCCGGATGCGACCCCGCGCCGACGCAAGCGCCCGCCTTTGTCGCACGCAGCACCCCGCTTCGCCCCCTCCTCAGCATCACTGCAGCGAGCGTGCCATTTAAATAAAAAAAGGCAAATAAAACGCTGAGCGCCAGTTTGGTCTAACTCAACCTTTTCAAATGACTACACGAATTTTCGCCGTACGAATTTAACTGTGTGTTTGCCCCCCCCGTAAACAGGCCGAATAAACACTACATCATTTTTACACTTGAACCGTAGCGTGGTTTTAACGCCGGCTCAGGTGAGACGAGGTCAGAGGATACAATTAAAGGGGTCTGGGACCATCTGGAGAGTAGGGGCTCTTTAACCATGCTTGGGTGATTTAGCCATCAGCAGCTCGTGTAGTGCGTCGTAAAAACTGGTATCTGTTAAAAAAATAGATTAAAATACAGCGCAGTTTTAAAATTAGAGACTAAGATATTGTGCCGTTGCAGGCAAGCGGTTTATTTCTTCACCACTGAAAGAGAAATTCCTGCACAGGAATAAATCTGCTGGTACAACTCCACCGTATTTGTGGTGTTTACAGAGGGCTGCTCTGCGCAGGGCACGGGAAAAACAACCGCCAACCGCCCGGCCCTCTGAGCGGGCGCCTCACGAGGCTGCGGCGGTCCCAATCCCCGGGGAGGAGGACGATTCCGCGCCCTCCCGAGGGGGCCCCGCTCCCCAAACCCCCCACTTTCCGCCCCGCCGTGGCTTCGGAAGGGGCCGTGCCCGGACCGTGGCTTCCTTACGGCAAAGAAAAGTTGGGAGCCTCCCGCCACCTTCGACTGCGAGTAATAGTCTGTGGCATTAGCCAGAATTTATTTTGTAATAAATCAAAACGGGTGGAAAATCAAATATTTAAACTGTCAACTTTCAAAGCAAACGAGTGGGCAAAACTCGGTTTAATAACTGATCCAGCCGTGTGCAGATCAAAAGCTGAGGCCAAAATTAAACAATTATTTTTCAGAAATTATATTTGATTAAAAATTTCCTGAAAGAAAAACAATTCAGCCATTCTTCTGGACAGTAATTTATACAGCTTAGCGCTCGCGCTGTCAATACCACACAAATAGCACTAATATATTACTATAATGCTTCATTTTCATTAAGACATCTGCCAAGTTCTCCAAAACCTTTTCCACTGGGGACTTGACTTGTAATTGCGTGATCCCCGGGGGGAGGTTCAATATTATTTTAATCAATTTTACCCACAGTACACAATATGGGTGATTACATTGCAGTGTCATTTCCAAAGCTGCTCTCCCCCATTACTCATTTGCAAGGGGAGAGGACACTGGGAATGTTTGCGGAAGATATTCCGGTAGGGAAACGAATGCTGGAAACGTGGGAAGCTGGGGTTGGCCATATCTCTCCGGCCCGTCGTAGCGGATCCACCGACGCGCAGGCCACAGGAGAAGGCCAAGATTGAACAGTCGTTTTTTCGGAAGTTTGATTAGAAGTCTTCGGAAAGTGGAACAATCCAGCCACCGCTGATCCCAGCTCACCACAGCCGGTGTGCAACGGGACAACGCACCACTGTGGGTCTGGGCAGGAGCAGGGGTCCTCGAGGGTTGGGGGGCACAAGCCGCAGGAACGACGCACTGAAGGAACCACGGCGCTGGCGGTTCTCTCCGGGTGGAAAACCGCGGGAGGCGGTGGGAAGGGAGGGTGCACGTGCGGAACGCGCCAGCTCCCGCACAGCCCAACCCGCCGGCAGCGCGACCCCGGCAATATTACAGTGGTAATGTTTTCACAGGCGCGACCTCCTCCAAATCTGGGTCTGCAATATATTCTGAGCAAACACGCCGCCCTCCCTGTCAGGCACGCTGTCGATATCTTCTTTCTCCAGCCGGCTTTCCCCGCACGAGCCTCCTCCTCGGGTATCTGTAGGGCTTTCAGCTGCGGCGTGTTACACACCCACCGTAGGAGGGAAAACTGGCCGCTGGATTTTAATTGTTGCCGCTGAGGTGGATGTCGTTCCTTTACAAACGCCGGCGTTCCTCTCGGAGCGGCTGTAACGCAGCGTCACGCAGGGTGACTCCTCCGTCCCAGGTTTTCGGCGTTCCCCCCATTCTTTGATGGCCGCGAGGCTGGGGATGCCATCAGACCCAAGAGCTCTTTGTTTACACTAAATAATTTCCTGGTACGCTTAAAAAAATTCAGAAATGTTGTCTGTGGTATAAAGTAAAAACTACAGAGACTCACACAGTACAAACTCATCTACCGCAATTGTCTGCCAAAACCCTCAAAACCGTAAAAAGAACCGCGACACCGACGTTATTAATGGGCACGAAGCCAATCCACCGCTTTCGAAGAGCACGGCCTGGGTCTCTGAGGGAAGTCACTTTTAAAATACAGACTGGCTGTAAAAGCTGCAGTCTGTAACCACTAAACAGTACGCTTTTTGGCTCCTGATTTTAAAATAATGGTATTAGAGAGCGCTCTGCAGCGAAAGGGTGTTTCCGAGCTGAACAGGAGATTTTCTGTATGAGTCAACATCACATCCAGATGCTGCCTGTCACCGTTAGAGATCCACGGGAATGCTTTTCCCTTTCTCTTTGAACTGTTGAGTTTGTTTAAGCCAAAGCCGCGGCGCGTTGCATCGAGAGGCTCTGCCACCGCCTGCCGTAGGAGACTGCTGAATCGCGTTGCCGTGAGATCAAAATGCAAGAATGAAGAACTGGCTCCCGCTGAGAGAGAGGAGGAGATCGATTTTTGTCTTCAGAACTGGTGGGAAAACGGGACTGGGAAGTTAAAGAGCTGCCAGCCATGCTCCTTGGAGGTTTTGCCAGGCGCCGGTGGTTCCAGCGGCCGTGGGACGCGGCTCAGGGCTTCTCGCCTTTGCCGGGTCGGGACGGGGCACCTTCCCCGCCCGGCGCCCGCGGGACCAAGCGCTGCGTGGTCCATTCTGCGCGCTGGCTGCTCCGGTGCTGCCCTCGTCCTGGCCTCAGCACCCAGCCCCGCACAGCGCGTTAACACTGAGCTGGCTGAACTCTCGTTAGTTGTTTCTGGGAATGCAATTATTGTTTTGTGACAAGTTCCCCAAATGCAATGAAGAACCTTCGTGTTGAAAGCAGAAACCCAAAATTAAGCCTTGTGCAATGTCTGCAGTGGCACAGCTGGTGGGTTCCATAAACATTTCATTTTCACAAAAGAATTTCAGTGATAAAATATTTCAGTTTATTACGACTTTAAAAAAAAAGAGGAGCTATTTTGAAAACTGGAATATTTCAGCCAGGGCAAAGTGCTCTGGAGCGGCCCCGTCCCTTGGGCACGGGCTCTGCAGGATGGCACACGTTCCTGGTTCCTGACGGGAGAGCAGGGCCACAAATAGACCAAAAAAAAAAATTCCCTTTTTGTGCACACTTAGCCAAGGTTTCGAGGGCAGCTCCCTCGGAAGTGAAGCTTGTTGGAGGGGGATGTGCAGCCCGGGGTGCCCGTCCGGACGCCCTGCGCCTGGGCTCCCGGAGATGCTCTGCCTCCTCCGGCCTAACGCGCTGACAGCACGAACGGCGAGGTCTGAACCGCCTCACAAACAGGGAGAAGGCTGCCGGGCGTCAGCACAGAGAAAAATCATTAAAAAGTCATTTCCACCAAATGGAGGTTTTAAAAACCATTTCTAAGCCCCACCTATAGCGCTTTGCATAATTTCTGCCTGTTTATGAGAATGAAATCCCTGCGAAGGCGGCGTTCCAGCCCGTATGGCGGCTGACGTGATGATATTTGGCGTAATGGCTGAGGAAAATACGGCACCGCGCGTTTGCCCATCACCCCTGGGACGGGTCCCCGGCACGCTGAGCGATGCGCGAGCCCCCTTGGAGCCCGGTTACGGCAACGGCAGCGCCAGCCCCCGGCCGTGCCTGGGGAATAACGACCCGGGGGAATTAACAACCGGGGGAATTAACGACCGGGGGAATTCACGACCGGGGGAATTCACGACCGGGGGAATTAACGGCCCCTGCAGCCGGCCATGCTCCGGGTGTCGGTCACTGCGCCCTAACACTAAAGGAGTTTTGACTGTTTATTACAGCGGAATGCATTTTGAAACCCTGGTTAAAAGACACGTAATTGCCTCAGATTCCTTATATTACCATCGCTCTTCAAAAGTGATTGGTTTTAGGTTTATGGAAAAATATGCAAATGCGGAGAGCGCGCCACACGCTCCTCACTGGGGTACCAAAGTAGTTCCCAGAGAATCCATCTGATTGGGTTTGATTACTGAACAAAATCTAATTATTTTAGCTACACATCCAGGCTGTTCTGGAGAGGCAGGCTGAAGAGGAGAAATATTTGGTACACGTGAGCGTTGTTTGCCCGCTCAGATGTGTTTATTCCCATATATTTTGACAGTCCAGGATTTTAAGTAATTGCTACCAACATTCGCTCTCCAGAGTACGAGGAACCCAGGTAATCGCAAACGGGCGGCTGCTGAGGGCCACGGGTGCACTTCCGCAGCGCACGCCTCACTGCCGTGTGCGCTGCCGTGCCGCTTGCCTTCCATCATCCTCTGAACGCCTTTTTAGCCGCTTTCCTTCGTTCTGGGGAGGCAGGGAAACGATGGAGCCAACGATTTGGCCCCTTCTGGGCCTTTGTCAATGAGTATTTACAAGTATTTTAAAACAGCTTTGAATAATTACTAAATCCCTCCCTCTCATAAACAATTATCATCCTTTCCCAATTATCTACTCAATTATAACCTACAAAGTCTCTTGCATTACATTAAGCCATATGTTCTCCACAGTCACGTCCCGTAGGAGTACGCCAGGCTGCCTGGCCCTCCCCGGTCCCCAAACTTTTTCTCCCCAGGTTCCCTCCTGAAAGCCTCCTCCCCTGCAGCAGCCAGGACCGGTGGTGGCACACCAGGACCCTCACCCAGGAGGTCCGGGGGGGCTGTGGTCCACCTGAGCCACACGTGACCCAGTCCCTCACACCACCAGCCATGGTTTTCTTCCTTTTTTTCAGTTACACTGGTTGAATTGGGCGCTGAACTGGGATGGTTTTGCGACTCAGTAAGAAGGTGTGGCTCTTGGGCGCAGGGGGCACGGAGATGCTGTTGTAGGGCTCCATCTCTGATCAGCCCTTCAGCAATTACGATTATTAAAACATCGATGTTCTGCCATCAAAACCCGCTGCCCGGACGCTACCGAGGTCACAGCCGAGGAAGGACAGGCGCTTTCCCGGCCACACCGGCACGGCCGCTGGAGCGCAATGCCTTTCCTGGTCGCTACCGCTTCCATCTCCTCGGTGAAGGGGAGAATCACCACCGCCCAAACCATCTCCCCTGTCCCTGAAGAGGTTTTTCCCCGCAGTTAAGTGCCTCTGTCGGGCGCTGCCAGGAAAGCGGGGCTGCCCACCCTTTAAGGCAATTGGTACGTAATAATTAGCTGTAGAGCCCCTCAAATACACCCTGTTATCAAATACAAAAGAATTACTTATGCATTCTGCCATGAGACCCATCATTAATTAGGAGTTTTACATATTAATCGCAACACGGGAAAAAAAAAAACAAAAAACCCAGTTTTTCTCTCTCTGTGAAACGCTGAGTGATGCTGAGGGTGTGCAGCCTGGCGCGCTGCTCCGGGAAATAATGGATGGAAAATTTCCAGACTTCAGGCTCAGCTGCAAGCAAACGGACTCAGGTGAGGAAATATCTGGGCTGGCCGCCCCAGAAGTGGATGAATCCTCCAGCAGCCCTGAGGAGGAGGAGGCCAGCGCACGAGGAGGCAGAGCTGCTCTGGGCAGCCTGGACCGCATTGTCCTTTGGCGTGCCATCCCTCGGCGTGCCATCCCTCGGCGTGCCATCCCTCGGTGTGCCATCCCTTGGCGTGCCATCCCTTGGTGTGCCATCCCTCCGTGTGCCATCCCTCCGTGTGCCATCCCTCGGCGTGCCATCCCTCGGCGTGCCATCCCTCGGCGTGCCATCCCTTGGCGTGCCATCCCTCGGTGTGCCATCCCTTGGCGTGCCATCCCTTGGCGTGCCATCCCTCGGCGTGCCATCCCTTGGCGTGCCATCCCTTGGCGTGCCATCCCTCGGTGTGCCATCCCTTGGCGTGCCATCCCTTGGCGTGCCATCCCTCGGTGTGCCATCCCTTGGCGTGCCATCCCTCGGTGTGCCATCCCTCGGTGTGCCACCCCTTGGCGTGCCATCCCTCCGTGTGCCATCCCTCGGCGTGCCATCCCTTGGCGTGCCATCCCTTGGCGTGCCATCCCTCGGCGTGCCATCCCTTGGCGTGCCATCCCTCGGTGTGCCATCCCTCGGCGTGCCATCCCTCGGCGTGCCATCCCTTGGCGTGCCATCCCTCGGCGTGCCATCCCTCGGTGTGCCATCCCTCGGCGTGCCATCCCATGGCATGCCCATGGACAGGACAGCTGCTGCAGCACCCACGGGGAGAAACGTGGCTGATGCGAACCTGCTCCAGCCCCTGGCTCCGTCCCCCGCGTGGTGCGGTGCCGCACGGCAAGGGGGCTCGGAGCGTGGGACCCTCAGATCAGCATTCCCATCGTGTTAGTGTGGAGGGCAGGGTTTGCCTCTTTTTTTTTTGTCTGAGAGCAAGCTGGCTTCTCTCTGCCTTTCAACAGGTCCCAGCTCTTCACAGGACCAAAGCACAGAGCTTTCTCCCTCTGAATATTTCTGTGGTGCTGGGACAGGTCCCGCTGGCCCCGGGCTCGCTCGGCACGCGGGGTCTGCTCCCTGGCAGCAGAACAGTGCCCGTGGTTGGGACAAGTGGCCACGTCACCGTCTCTAACCACCTTTCCTGGCCGAACCGCGCCGGGACACCCGGAGGTGACGGGCAGAGCTCGGGTCTTCTGCAGAGAGCGAGGGGCTCCTCCCTGCCGGGACGGGCACACCGCCGCTGCCATCTGGATTTAACACCATTTTCTTCCAAAGGCAATTGCTAGGAAGTCAGAACAAAACACCCACCGTGCCAGTGAGGATTTGCACTATGCCAAAAAAACTGACTCCGTCTTCTCCACCTCAGCACCGATGGGAATTTATATGCAGCTCCCCACTTCAGGTGGGCAACCCGAAGAAATTAACCTCAGGAGAAAATTGCTTTTTTTCTGGCTTAACACAGAGCTTATTATCATGTCAGGCAGAAGAGACAGCGGGGAAAATGCAAAATCACCAACACAATACACCAACGCGTCCGTACTTCCACAGCTAGGGAACTGGGAGAAACATTTAAATGAGCGGCGCTCGCTCCTTCCGGCCACAGCCGGAGCGGCCGATACCCGAGCCCGGGTACAGACCCTCGCCCCACAGCGGCAAGCGGAGCAGGGAGAGGGACTGAGCGTGCTGCCTGCTGCAGGCGTCCCAAAGCCCTTCGCACCCCGGGCAAAGGCTTCTGGCAGGGGGAATAAGAATCGGGAGTGCAGCTCCCGCGACTGCAGCAGTTGCTTTTAGTCAGGATAAGCTCAGGAGAAGCTTGAGCTCACCGCTAACGGGAACGCTAACGAGGATCTGGGCTCGGGGAGGCTGCGGTGTGGGGCCAGGCAGGGCCCCGGGACACCGGGGGGATTTCTGATCCCAGGGTGGGACGCGCTTTGTCTCCCATCCCGGGGGGCTGTCGGGCACGCTCTGCCCCAAAACACCGCACTGCAAGCGGGGTTCCCCTCGGTTCCCTCGCGAGTGAAACGTCTGTGACCATTCAGCTGCGGGACAGTTGCTGACGGGGCAAAGGCTGCCAGGCACGGGGGCCGTGGCAGTGCCACCCGCGGCAGCGGGATGAGCCAGCCTTGGGTTCCCGTCGGCACCGCGCTGCGCTTGCTGACACGCAGATGTGGATGGAAACGTCCTCATGAGACGTATCTGAACGCAAACCCCGCTCCCGCAGCAGGGCCTGGGCAGCCACGCCGATGCCGCTCAGGGTTCACCCTCCTGCTCCTCCCTGCCACTCCTGCCACCCGTGCGGTCACTGTGGGACGTGACCATTGCGGGGACCGGGCAGCGTGGGACAGAGCTCGAGGTCCCGTCAGCAGTCGGCAGCTAGAGCAGCGCTTGGGCCAGGATGCTCAGGCCAGAGGCGACCTTCCTCTACGCGAGGGATGCCTGAAATCCCCCTTCAATGTGAAGGACAGTGGCAAACGGACGGTGGTGCTTGCTCGCCCAGCCCTATTCACAGGCTGGGCGCTGGCCGCACCGCCCGCAGCCCCCGCCGTGGCGCCGGGCATGGCGCGGGTACTCGGCCGTCTCTGGCGAACAGCTCACCAGAGGAAAGTTGTCACGTTCACTGATTCATCAGCCCTTCC
This sequence comes from Chlamydotis macqueenii, assembly GCF_036417535.1. NCBI lineage: Eukaryota > Metazoa > Chordata > Aves > Otidiformes > Otididae > Chlamydotis > Chlamydotis macqueenii. Next base: position 926,273 of record NC_141561.1, on the reverse strand, counting down.
TCCGGCGGCAGCGGTACCCGCGCCATCTGTGTCGAGCACTTACGGCGAAACCTCGCCGCAACCGCCATACAAATCAGGGGCACCGCCAAGGTCGCGCTGAAGGGAATTTGGGGACGCGGGGAAGATGTTCGGCGGCGCGGCGGTAAGCAATAACAGCATCCCCGCGCGAGTCCTCCCGCATCCCTGGCTGCTCCGCCCCAGCCTCCAGCAGCCCGGGCCCCGCTGGGAGATGTGTATTATGCCTGGGTTAATTTACTGATTAATCTCTAGTCAGTGGTTTGTGCTTTCCCCAGATGGCCAATTAAAATTTACAACTGGCAGAGCAGTGCCCTCTTGGCAGGCTGCTGCGGGGCCGCGGCTGGAGGCTGCGACAGAAGGTGCGGGCCCACTTCTGCCTTCCTTGCTTCTGCTGGCGTTAATCAGAGGGCAGAGCAGCGGCCGCCCCGCCGCTGGCACGGTCACGGCACGGGCATAGCGTGGGCACGGCCAGCCTCACAGCGCCGGGGACGGAGAGCCTCCCGCGGCCGCCGCAGCCGCCCCGAACCCCTCGCTTCCCCGCAAAGGCGTAAAACGTCTCCGGGCGTCTGCGTAACTCAAGGTGCTGCCTGCAAAGGGGGTAAGAAGTGATGCTGTGACACCTGCAAAAGACAACACACCTCCATAGCAAAAACAGGGGGAAAAAACCCACAGAATTTTGTCTTTTGACACTCAACACAAACGGTACGGAGGCATCCGCCCAAACAAAGCACCGAAAACTGGAAAAACTGGAAAACTCCAAAGCAGATTATTAATCAAGGCCGGCGGGTTTCCTGGAGAGGCCAAACGCAGCAACGACGATGCACAGTGTCACAATTTGCTGTTTCCAATGGCTGTCCTCAGAGCTCAGGACAACGCTCTGGGAAACGCACAGTGAAAATACACTGGACAAAACCCGCTGCTTTCCCGGAAGATAGTGCAGTTCTCTCTTCTACAGCAAAATTTCCCTGCTGCTGCTTTTTTTTTTTTCAAGACGACTTCATGAATATTGATGGTAAACATAATAACAGCAATACTCGGGAGTCTAGTCAACTCTTGCTGTACAATTCACATAATTCCCCTTAAATTAACGGGAGCCACACGTGTGCCCTGGGCACCGACTGCGGCTCCGGCCGCCGTGCTGAGCTGCCAGCCGGGCCCTCGCCGTCGTTTTCTTTTCCTTTATTTTTAAGTCGGGCTGGACCGCACGTGCTTGTGAGCGCTCCTGCGCCGTAATCGCTGCGCTCTGTAACGTAAGCGCCGGAGTTAAACCCCCATCCATCAGATGTACGCGTTCCCCGGCGCCCACCCTCCTCCCACTCCTCCGTCGCGCAGCTGACGGCAGGGTCCTGCCAGCGGGAATTCTGATTTTATTTTTTTGATGTCTTGGATGGACCCGTAGAGTTGCAGCTGGTCACCCCTCCTGTGCGCGCACGGGCCGAGGGCAGGAGCCTCACACTCAAGCTGTCTCCAAAACGAGCACAGTGACAACGCTGTCCTGGCACCTGGGACCACTGGAACAGCGCTGGGAAGCAATGCCAAAGAGGTAGGAACAGGGCCCGTTAAACGCATTCCATCAGCATTTCAGACGATGTTTTGTCCCGTACTCCCTTTGCGTAAAGCCGCGACTCTAAACCGCGGGTGGCTGAACGCAAGCCAGGTGAAAGCCGAGCAGCGCTTCGTTGGCTGCCCCGCTGCTACAGTTTCCAGAAAAAAAGCCTGCACCCAGTTCTTCGGCTCTGTGATATCCCGGCTTTTCCCTTCCTAAGAGTGCGGCGTGTGCTCCAGAGGGGACAGGCCCAGCGGCGGGCGCACGGGACGGACCCTCTGCGGGACACCGGGGTGGGCCAGGCCGATGCGCCCCAGGCAGTCGTGGTGCCCCCCTTCAGCCACACAAAGCACCCCGCAAAGCTGTGAAAGCTTTCTACCACATTGTAGGGAGTCTGCCTAAATAAATGAAATATTTTATTGAGTTCTCGCCCACAAAGGGCTCACCCCACCGGCTGTGAGACCCCGTCCTGCGCTCCCGAGTACCCCGGTGTGAACGGCAATGGAGCAGGGGGGTTCGCCAGTACCCCATGCCTGACGTTAGCACGTCCTTGCCGCGCAGCTGGACGCTGTCCCGGGATGCAGTGGAGGATTTTGGAAGCCTGCCTCCCCCAACCCCATGGCTACAGCCAGCGGCCTGCCCCAGTCAGCCTGTGCCGTTGTGGTGGCCGGCGTCGGGAAGGGACCTGCTCCCTGGGAATCCCAGAGGATCTGCCGCCTGATGAGGATGCCCGGAGCATGGCAGTCAGCCCGAGGCGGGGGTCCAGCCGCTGGCTCGCTCCTGGGCTCGAGGAAGGGGGGGCTCTCCCACACCCCGGTTTCTGCCTGGGAGCTGCGAGTGCAGGATTCCTGGGAAACGAAAGTACCGGGCTGAGCCAGAGGGCTCCCGGCAGGGCACGGAAATACTCATGTTTCAGAGAGCCTTTCTCAGACGCGGAAAAAAATTTGGCGTGACAAACCCTGGTTACGCTACAGGAGCAAAGCAGGCTTCACGCGTGCGCAGGCTGCTGCTTCACCCACTCCCACTCCCAGTTCCCCTCCAGCGCCCGGCTTGGTCAGCATCCCCAGCCGGTTTGGGAATAGCACCTTTTTTTTTTTTCCTCTTTTTTTTTATAGTTAGAAAAGATCAGTATTTTGGAGAAAGCCCACACATGTTGATAGCGTGACCTGCGCCGCTACTGTCAATAGAGACGGGCGGGTGATCTTTAAGAGGAGATTTTCTCAGGCTGCAGGACAAACACGGCACTAGAGCCATCAGACTCCTCTCTGACAGGGACCTATAAATTGTAAATGCTCGAGGGCACCCAGATCAGCTTCCCGCTCCTCCAGGCGCCTTTCCGTCGCAGCAGCGACAGCCGGCGACCACCCGCACCACGTGCCGACAGCGGGGACGGGCAGCGCTGACGGCAGGGCCGTGGCGGCTTCCCGCTGCCCACCGGGGTCTGCCCCGGCCCCGGCCCCTGCGGGGACACGGCTCAGTGTAAAAGCCAAGGGGAAAAATAAAACAAAAATCCAAGACTAAGTGTGACAGCCCCCAGCAAGTGCGAGGGGCATCGGGAAATGAGGCAAAGTCCTGCTCCCACCGCACCGCTGTGCAACTGTGGGACCCTCCCTGGATTTATCCCACCCGAGCAGGAGCATGGCCGAGAGGAATTTAGTCCTTGAACTGTAACTAAAAAAGAGAATGAATTAGTGCCTGTGTGTTTATGCAGCTGAAGAACGCGCTTTCCCTCTGCTTCGCCGGGGAGCTGCTGCCCGCGGGAACAACGCCCGCTGCACAACCGGCAGAAACTGGGTAAAACGCTGCTCTTCGGGGGAACCCTCGCACGCGTGGTGTTCAGGGAACAGCGACGTTCCGAGGTGTTGCTCTGCCGCGTTGGTGATGCCTCGCATTTCAGGTACACCTCTCCGCATCTCGCCGCGCGCCCCAGGCGCTGTGGAGACCCCCAGAAACCCCCTGTGACGTCCCCAGGCTGCAGAAGAGGCGGGGGCGGCCAGAAGGGAAGAGCAGACCCCGGTTTGCCCCTCGCACGTGACGACCGTGCCCGGCAAACCCGGTGATCTCAGAACTGCATAGCTGGAAAGTGTGGATTTTGGTAGCATCCCTGGTCAGCCAGCTTTGCTAGGAACGTCGGACAGCCCTGGCACGTACCGTGGCTCTGGCTGCGTTTGATTTACGTACGCACTATTTAACAGTCCTCGCCTGGATAAAAAAGAAGGAATCACCTAAGCAGGAAACAAAGGGGGAGAGGGGAGATCAGAAGCTTTACTCTCCCATTCGCACCCAGGGCAAACTGAGCACCCAGTCCTTCCGAGGGGGACAGAGCTGAAAGGCAGAATAAGAACAAAAATCGCCCGTCACGGGTTAATCAGCAATTATTTGCTTATCAATAATTCAGGACACCGTGGCCTCCCGCACCCCCTCAGCTCGGACGCAGCACGGCCAGGCGCCCGAGCCGCTCACGGGACCCCATCAGGGCGGGCACGAGCAGGGTGGGACCCCCGCAGCCCCGGCACACTCCCCGACAGGCGCGGGGCCCTTCCGGAGCGCGACGCGGGAAATGACACCCCAGCAGTGCAGATCCAGTGGGGTGTCCGGGGGGAATTAACCAGGGCTTCCAGCACGGGCAGCAGCGAACCGAACGCCTCCATCTGCCACGTAAAGGCGATGAAAGGACATCCGTGTAAGATCGCAGAATTTAGAGCCTCGAAAGGAGAAAAAACGCATAAAGTGTCACTGCCATATAAAAATGCTGCTGCCACCTTCAGCACGTGCGGCCCTCCCCACAGAGAAGTACCTGTGTTGTACGTAACTCCCGTAAACCTCTCATATCTATATTTTATATATAGATGTACAGCTATTCTCTAACGAATTACGTCGGAGGGCGTTACGGTCTGCGCGGTACCAGGCCTGGCACCTCATCGATGCTGTTCACATTTAATTAGCAGACATTTCTCCTCCCTGAGCATATTTACTTGGATCCCTTGTTCCTACGGCAACCCAGCCAGCACCAGCGCGCCCGGCGCGGTCCAGCCCAACCTAAAAAAGGAACGGAGATTAACGAGCAAGCTCAATATTAAGATTACTCTGCAAAGGCCGAGCTTGGCGAGAGCAGCATCACAAAGCGGGCTCGAGAAGACTCTTGTTTCCAGGAGCCTGTTTGTAGCACGGTGGGTCTGTGTTTGTATTTATCCAAGGGTGCCGACAGCGCACGGGCTGGGAGAGCCGACCCGTCCGCACTAAGTTCTGGCTAGCAACTCAGGTAAAGGGATTTTTTTTTTTTTTTTAAATAATTACAACACATTTCATTGTAAAACACCCACTGAGGGAACAGTTAAACAATATCCAAACCATTTCTATTTGCAGACGCTTTCCCCGCTGCTGCAGTTGGAGTTTCCAAGCACACAGAATATCTCAATTGACGGCAGCTGCTCAGAACAGAAAATACTCTTTAAAAGACGACATGCGCATTGCCACTTCTGTTTACATTCCATGTCAGATTTCCCTGCCCTGACTAGAGTCAGATGGTGGGAGACTGATTTGAGGTACATATCCAACAACTCTTCTCCTTTTAGCTTATAAATGATTGATAAAGGAAAATGCAAAATGAATTAAACAAAGTGGAAAGGCCGTTTATAAGGCACAGAGAGAAGCATCCCGTCTAAACAGTTTTTAATGCTTAGGGGATTCCGCTCCTTTCCAAGGAAAGGTGCTGTCCGAACTCCCGCACGCCTCCTGTTTTCGCCCCATTGTGCACATTTCAACTCCGGAGCAGAGAGCTCTGCTAAAACATACGTACACAATGTTAAATAAAGTGATCAGTGCGGCACAAAAACTCTGAAGCGTTCATTTTCACAGCTCTCCAGAATGTGTTCTGGAGGGGCAGACGACCTCTCCGATCAGCGCCGTGCGGGGGGCCGCGGGGAAGCCCCTGGGTGCTGGGCTCACCGGGACCCTGCCCGACCCCCCAGCGCCGGCTGCCCGCGACACGAGCAGCGCCAGGGGTCTGCGGGGCGGCCGGCTTCGCCTTCAGTCGCGCCCAGAAAACCTCTGGGTGCCAGTCACCCGGTCTGGAGCCATCCCAGCCAGGCTTCCATCGGGCCCGAGTCTCACCCTCACCTCCCTTCCCCAGCAGCCCCTCCCCGTGCCGGGGCACCGTCCCGACACCGCTGCCGCTGTGGCGAGGCCGCGCGGGCACCCACCGAGCTCGACGCCGTTAGAAACGCCCCGGCGAGCACGCCCGGGGAGGAGATCGCCTGCGTCCGTCCTCTCCTTGCCAGCGCTTAGAGCCCCCAGATTATTACTTTCACCCAAACAACTCCCGGGTGCCGTCAAGCACCGTGAACACCTCCAGACGCCTCTTCACCGCCTTCGGCTTGCGAAGCGAGGGCAGAGAGGAGATTGTATGTGTCCTGCGCTACTGCCCACTTCCCAAGCTGTAGTTGCCCCACAACCATTAGCCATCGCACGGATTAATTAATCTCGGCCACCGAAGAGCGGGGCACCTTCCTTCTGCCGCGGCCTGCGCCCTGAACCCCGCAAGCCGGGACGTGCCCCGGCCTTGTACGGAGTGCCTTTTAATACCAAGGAACACAAGCGCTTAAATGCCATTCCCTGGTTTTATGAAGAAGCAATATAGGAGAGTAAACAGGGCAAATACCAACAAGGCAGGGCACGCCAGTCGAATCGAACAATAAATTCAAATATTATCACTAAATCGAAGAGCAGGGCGCGTCTGAAAGCTCCTTTCTCTCCGTGGCTTTTCTGGAGAGCCGAGCACACGCAGGAATAACCTGTGCTCCCTTCCCATTAACAACAACAATCAAGGCTGGATTAAACCTCTTCAAGTAATTCTCCAAGTAGAGACAAAGCATGAAAGAGAGAGGGAAAGGAGAAAACCCAGCGTATTCCTTCGCCACTGGTAATAAGCTTACGCCTGGAATAGACTTGTTAAATAATTAGAGGTAAATTACCTCCTCTCCCACCACCGCCTTCCTCAGCCTTTCCCTTCTAAGCTGGGGTTTAACGGAGAGGAACGGGCACAGCCACACACGGGAGAGGCCGGGGGGAACCACCGCCCACGCTCAAGGTGGGTTTGTGCCCCGTTTCCACGCCCGCGCACAGCTGGCTGCCAGGCGTTGGCATCGACGGTCCCAGAGGAGCCGGAGCCGCTCCCGGCGCCCACCCTCGCCTCGGGACGGGGCAGGGGCCGTGCACCACGCACACGCCTGCGCGCGCACACGCCTGCACACGCGTGCTGGCAGGCATGCGCACCCCGGGACCCGCAGCCCGCCAGAGCCCCAGCCCAGGTCCCCGCTCTTAAACAGAAGGCACAAAAAAAGGAATTGAGATTTGCAGATCTGATAATGAGCCAGTTAATGACATAAATGATACCTCAAGAACCTCACTAAACCATCCAGGTCCTACAATTTAATCTGTAATAAATACTCCTGCATCATTGCGAGATGGCTGCTCATAATGGCAAATGAAATATGCTGGTATGATAGGTACAATAAATCTGGATTTTCCTATGGTTCCCTCAGGCTAGAACAATATGTAACCAGAGTGCGCACTGTCAGGATGAGCAGATCTCAAAGCCATCATAAAATCTAAATGGGGACTAATTAGGAGGCCCTTCCCTTCTAGAGTTACTATTTCTATTGACATTTTCCATGCATGAGCCCCTCCATAACATCATAAGTCACCAAGATAAGAACTCCCTAGATTATAGGGAAAAAGCTTTAATGGAGAAGTTGAACTCAAAGGCGATGCATAAATTTTCCTTCTGATACCCCGGGAAGTCTGTGTGCAGTACTTTCTTTACAAACTTTCCTCCCCGGTGCCAGGTACCGCTCTGTCCAGCCCCATCCCCGCTCCCACCCTTGCCCGGGGGTGCGCTGGGGGGGACTTTCCACTTGTGGGGTCCCAGAGTGCCCCAAGCCCGCTCCTGGGAGGGCGTCCCCTCCCCGCACCCACCCAGGCGTTGGGTGGGACGCCATCCAGCGCCTGCGGCAGGGCGCGGGGAAGGTGAGCCCAAAGGACCTGTGAGGTCCATAGGTGGCCTCTGTCACCCCAAGGGACATGGGCAGCCTGGCACGGGGGGAGCCTTGGGCAAACGCCAGGGATGAGACGGCAATAACGAGCCGGGGTGGTCTGCGGGCGTGCGGTGGTCCGTGGGGCCGTGTCGCGGCAGCCGGAGAGGGCAGTGGGCCACGCGCTGTGCCCTCCCCTATGCGCAGGGCATGTCTCTGGGAAACCCAGCACCGCCGAGGGGAGGGTGGGCGCGTACTGGTGTGCCCGTGGGTGCTCCCCTCGTCCCCTTCGGTTGCCACACAGGGGCTTCGGGGATCCAGCTGGGTTTCTGCAGAGCCATCCAGGCATCGCCCACACCGGCAGGGAGCCATGGGCTGGTGCTGGAAGCATCTCCAGAGGTTTCTTCCTCCACCCCAGCACACTCGTACGGGAGCAACAGGCGCCCCGAGGCCAGAAACCCACAGGGTGGATGATGGACGGGCCAGGGCCGCAAGCACCTCCGGTCTCCTCTCTGTCCCCTTCCACCACACATCACCGTGCTTCCGCTACCTACACAGGGACCTGAAAACACCTGGGCTCCTCCTCGAGCGAGCACAGAACGCAAGATTTATTGGCTGTTTACAGCAGACTTTACATTCAATTTTCCCTTGTCACATTCGCACAAAGTAATTGCCCTTGCGCGTACGTGCATATTCCTGTTCGCCGAGCCTCTCCTGCCTCCTCGGGTGTATCGCCTCAGGCCCAGCCTCCAGCCACGGGACCTGGGAATCGTCCCGCCACCACAATGCCGCAGGTCATCACGGAGCCCGAGTCGCAGGAGGATGAAAGGGCAGCGCGGGCGCAGCCGGGCGCCCTGACCAGGCTGGCTGTCTCTGCTCAGCATCCTGCCCCTCTGCTCCTGCTCAGTCACTCACACAGGAGCTGGACACATTTTCTGCCTCGCCACAACCCCATCTTCCCACCCCACAGACAGAGGCCTCAGCCCCCCGCGAGGCCCCTGCCAGCCCACCCCCACCTCGTCCTCGGAAACCCTCACGCTGCCCTCACTTTTCCTTCCATTTATGAATTCAACCACCGCATTGTGGTGTTCTGGGTACCATGCTGTCCCGTTTTAAGGGGGCTGGCACCCCAGGCAGGGGGCTGGCACCCACACCCCACATCTCTCTGCAAAACCCCGGTGTTACCGATGTCTCCGACACCTCAGCAGCTTCCGCGGTGTTATGTCGTGGAATAAGTTATTTTATACAACACATGCACGTTTGGATGTATGAAATTAAAGTGGCCCCGCTGAGCCCAGCTCAGGGTTGTCTGATTATTTGGTATCATCAGCCACACACAATGTGTTAAGATTTCCTAAGCTTTTTCAAAGGGTCTGTTGCAGAGGTGTTGGGCTTTGTAGGTTTTTGACTCTTTATCAGTCAGGGTTTTAGTCTCTTTCTTTTACCGAAATTTGTAAAGAGAAGTTTTGTCACCACTGTTACTTTTTTAATGGGAAGCCAAATCCTCACCCAACAACGTGCCCGTAGCTGCTGGAGCTGCACGCAGTTATCGGCGTAACTCGTAGTGCTTTTACTGCCTGTACACTGGGACGGGCTGCTTGAAAACGCCAAACCTGGTGTGGGGCAGCTCCGAGCGGGGCAGGACCCCCGGCCCAGCAGGGAGGGTGGGACTGGGGCTGTCCCATCACACACCGCTTGGTGCGGTTCTGGAACTCAGGAACCAGAGCTGTGATTTTCTCCTCAAGGCTGTCCATTTCTTCAAACTTGGGAAAAAAAACAGGAGAATGTGATGATGTGTGCCAAGCACATCAATGACTGATTCTTTTGCAGTCTTAAAAGAAATACATTTAAAATAATTATTACGAGATTTTACAAAAATTTTTCCCCTTGCATACATAAAGCAATAAGAAAATACACTGAGAAAAAACTGTAGCGAGGTAACCTGCATTGTATGGAATACATAATGGCTCCTACCTTTGATGACATTTATCTTTACTCATGAGGGAAGACCTAATAACATGAATTATCAGGTCCCTCCTCACTCATGAAGAATAATGCCATCAAGGACCCACGCCATCAGCCAGCGGAGGTGGTCGGTATTAATCCTCCCATTGTTAGAGCCGGCGGATCGCTTGCCTTCCCATTGTTTTCCTGAAAGACGGCAAGCCTGCACGGAGCGGCGGCGAAAGCGCAATGCTGCGGGAGCTTCGACCCGGTGGAAATGCGGGAGCTCTCACACGTGATTTGATTATCTGTGATCTTCAAACGCACATTATTTTTTTGAAAATTACTGGCATAGGTAAACAAGCATTTTCTCCAAAGCAGCATTCCTGAAGGATGAGTCTAAATACCCTTTCCTCAACTTTGTGTTTACACAGAGTTATACAGGGGAAATGAGCCTTCAGAGAATTATTAGAGGGCAAACGAGAAGCAGCCAAGTTTATGAAAAAATAGCACAAAAATGACTGAGAGGATAGAGATCTATATCCTAAGTCAACTCCAGTTCCATTTCATTTTTTTTTTTTTTTTGAAGGAAAAGCACTTGCAGCTGCAATTTACTCTGCATTTTCCAGCAGGGTTTGGTGGAGGAGGGGAGCCGCTCCTGCGTCCCCAAAGCCACTGGCGAGGTGGGACCCCGGTGAGCCCACCGCCCGCGATGCCCACCCAGCCCTCGCTGCTGCCTCCTGCGCAGGGCGGGCACACCCGGAGCTGCGGTCCCCACGGTTTGACCGACCATTTCCCCGCTTCGGCGTCACCAGCCGTGCGGCAGCGCACGGGCTCATGTACAAAACCTGCCGCGACGCTCGCACGGCCCACCTGCGCGCAGCCAGCAGCGGCTTGCCAAGACCCCGCGGGGTCCGGACAGAGCCATCGTCCCCCAGCTCCGGTCAGCCAGCTCACACACCACGCCACGGCACCCGGTCGGCTCGGCATCCCTCACGGGCACGGCGATAAATGCTGGAGTTCTACCTCGCCCTTCTCCTCCGAGGGTTCTGAATTGGAATTGCAGACGAGATTTCTGCAGCAGAGCTGTTTTTCTAAAGTTGTGCTCAAATACTTTGACAGCATGTAAATATCAAAAACAAACACCCACTAACTTTCCCCTGAAAGGATGGGAATGCAGGAAAATGGAAAACAAATATATTTAGGATTTAATGCAACACAAACTCTTGGTGAAAGAGCTGTTGGGTTTAAATGGAGCTGGAAACCGTCCACTTGAAGATACAGGGATGAGAAGCAACGCTTCATCCTCACACATTGACCAGAATCCCTTGTACTGTAGCAGAGCGGTTCAGGCCTTTCATTTTAAATATTACTGCCACCGGCTCACACTACACAAATGAGGATGCGTGGCTTTGTTCAGTGGAGGAAAGGAATTCAAAGCCCAGCAACATAAGTAGGAAAATTCACATGCAGTCTCTCTCTCCACAAATTTTCTTCTGCTTCTTAGAGTTTCTCCCAAGGTGAACGAAGGCATCGTGGCCACCCGCCCCGCCGGCAGCTCGGGCGCAGGAGCCCCGGCTTGGGACAGCCCATGGGCACGATGTCCCGGGGCCCGCACCCAGCGCGCTGCCGCAGGGATGCGCGGTGCCATGCTGCGCCCAGCGCTGCCCGCGCTCCAGGTTGGCTGCCCTGAGCCTTGCGGCTGTGCACCTGGAGAGCACCCACAACAACCCGGCACTCTGACCAAAGCAGCAATGCTGAAACGCTGGCGATGTGGTGTTTGTAGAGAAGCCCCAGCAATTTCCAAGGGCGCCCGCCACAGCCAGAGCATCCTCCGGGCCTGCCCTGCGCTCCAACGCGGCCCCCTCTGCTCCCAGCTGAGCCCCAGCCAGGCACTGCTAAGCACGAACGATTTATCAACAGGTGTAAGCCAAAAGGACAGCTTAGCAGCACCGAGTAGCTTGAAATGAGTGTTTCTGGAAATACAACCACGTCTAAACATGACACAACGGTCTCAGTTACGGCAGCACAGTACAGTCACTGTCCCCATTTGTATGTGCCCTTTAGCCCCCCAAAGATTAGAAATTGGGAAGAAAATAATTTTCTCTTTTATCAAGGATAACCCTATTTCATATGCAACTGCCACGGTTCAGCCCCACTCAGCGGCTAAAATACCACAGCCGCTCACTCACTCCCCCATCACAGCCCCCCCCAAAACGGGATGGGGAGAAGCAGGGAAGAAAAGAAGGCAAAACTCATGGGCTGGGATAAAAACAGTTTGGGAGAACAACAGAGGAAGAGAAAACAGAGATGGAAAACAGACAAACAAAACCAGTAACAGAATATATTTGAGCCCATAACTCACAGCGCAGCAGCTCAGGGTGGATCCTGCTGCCCAGCTCCCTCCCAGCAGCCAAACCTGCCCCCAGCCCCGTCCCCACTTTATCCCCTGAGCACCGTGGCCCTGGGACGGACCAGCCCTGGGCTCAGTGGGGTAACCTGTCCCAGCTGTGGGGTAACTGGTAACGATCCCAGCTGTGTCCCAGCCCCAGGGGCCACCAGCCCCAGCTCCTCTCCCAGCTCGGGTAAGAATTAACTCTGTCCTGGCCAGAACCAGGACAGCAACAAATGTACAATCCAGCCAGCGTCATTTGGGATCACACCACTCGTTCCTGCGGGCGCAGGCAATACACCACTGCTATTCCCAATGCGCAGTGAAGCCGGCGCGTGCCATGGTGGGTGCGGGGCCATCTCCAGCCTTTGCCCTTTCACCACAAGAGCTAGGCCGTCCTTCTCCATCGTCCCTCAAAGTAAATAAATAAATGAACCAGGTGTACAGTGCCAGAGAAAAGAGGAAAGCACGAATCCTGAAGGCACGGGGCAGAAACAGAGAGACCACTGCTCTATAATCATTGCTGCTTTGCAGTGAACACCACAGGGTGGGCACCCAGCTCTCAGGTTTTTGGGTGCTGGGGTCCCCAGTCGCTATCACTCAATCGCCTGGTGTTTGGCAGCGCCCGGAGCAGCAGCCGCTCCATCCCGGAGTGCCAGGACCCGGCCGTCCTTCGCCTGTTCGCAGGGCCCAGCCTGGGGAGCAGCGGGCTGCCCTCGGGGCGAGGGGCTGCCAGGAGCCCCCACGGCCGCCACGCAACTGCCAACAAGTGGGGAGATGGGTGTTGCTTAGCAATTTGCTGCAGCACGCTGGAGGAGTGTGGAGCCGGCAAAAGCTTTGTAGGAGCTACAACATTATTATTATTACTATTTAAAGAGCATCCCAGATGTGCGTGGCACTTTACAGACAAAAATAATTGATGGTCCTTGCCCCCTGAAGCTGAAATAGCACAAACCCAGCCCCAGACAACAATGAGCGTGGCAGCGGAGAGCCGCAGCGACGGCGCTCGCGAAAGAGCAGGGGCTGCACCCATTATCACATCTGCTCTCGCACTTGACCCGCACCGATTGCAGCCACGGCAAGGTTTTCTCTCTGATTTTCACCCGACGGCAAGAGCAGGATGCTGGTGTAAATTATTTTGCCTCCGGCTCTCTAGAGCAGAAGATGGTGCCGGGCAGGAGCCATCACGCGCCGGCCGCAGCAGTGGCACGCACAGAACAGCTTCCCAAGGACTAATTAGCGCTCGTGCATTTGGGGACCCCTGTTGCGCGAGGGCGTCCCTCCGCAGCCCCGGCTCTGCCGACCATGCCTGCCCCTCTTTGCGACAGAAGGATTGCTTGCATTCTCGCGTGAACCTGAATTATTTTAACAGTGGTTTAGTATTTACGGTGCAAAAATGGTCTTGGCTGTTAATGACATGCTGCATTTTTAATTGCAGCCCAGCAGAGGAAAACCGGGCGCCGCTAGCCGAAGGCCTCGTCTCTGCCACGGCGGGACCCGCGCCCCTGCACGCTGGCTTTGCAGCCTTTGGGGTTACACGGTTTGCAGGCCGGTACTGCTCTGCAAAAGGACAAACAGCCCTGCCCCTGCCTCAGAGCAGCCCGGGGCGTGCAGCGCCGCACCGCTCGCGCAGCTCCAGCACTGGCACCCAAAACATGCCGCAAGGTCCAGAGCACCTGTGGGCAGAAGGAAGCTTCCCACAGCTTCTAACGAGCTCTGGACCGGGTCCCGGGTCATTCCGGTGCTGCTTCCTGAAATCGCTTAGATTTATGCCCGGCTGTTTAATATCAGCCTGAAAAAAAAGACAAGACCTGCTTCTGCTCAGCCCCGTGTCTGCCTGCAGCTCTTCCCACCCGAAGGTTTTAATTTTTTATCTTGTTCATTTTTTTCCCCTTTGCACTGATATTTTTTTCTAATTTAGTGATCTCAGCACGATGTTTGGGATGTACTTGACAGAGCGTAATATATCACCTGTCGAGAGGTGCCGTTTATAAAAAGTCGGAAAATTACGGGTCTAATTGCAGAGGAGGCAGCTGTCCGGGCAGGGGACTCCCCGTGCCGGGGGTGGTCCGGGAGCCTTCCCCCGGAGGCGCGGGTCCGGCCAGCCCCGGGCGCCGGCGGGAGCCCGACGGGGAGCGGATCAGCCGGGGCCGCCCCGCTGCCGGGAGCCGCGTCAGAACTGATTGTTTTAATACCAAAGTGACACCAAGGGGGGGGTCAAGTAAATAAATATGCATGCCTCGCCAGTTCAAAATAATAAAATTCCAATGTGTGCAAGCCTGCTTGTTGAACATATGTTTGCGGCACGGCTAAGCCATCTGGCTCAATGTCAAGCATTTACACCAACTGCAGCCTTACACTACCTGACAGCAGAAAAGCTTTATTCCCCTGGTGTTTGGGCACAAATGGAGAAATATTATTGAAATGATTATCTGCATCAAGACTCAGATTTGGTTTGACATTTAGCTGGCTCTGTTTAATCCAAAGGGTTGTCTGAATGAATAAAGAGAAGGGTTCCTCCAGAAGATGCTGCGAGCAGCCAGGGAAAGCCAAATGATTAATGAGACTGAAAGGCTGGGTGGACCCTGCCCACCTCCACCCAGACCCCGGTGCCAGGAACCGCATAGGAAATTAGGCTGAGGCTTCGCCGCTTGTCAGGAGGATGCTGCCGACCGCGGGGGCTCTGCTTCTGCACCTTGAGAAAACAAAAGAAATAACTGCGCCGCTTCCAGCCGAGAAGGAAAGTGCTGCATCCTAAGTAAAACCAATCTCTTAAAAGTCGCGGGTTGGCATCGCGGGTCACCGTCGCACCTCGGTTAGAGCCAGAGGCGTTCCGGCCCCGTCCCTCTGCCCCCAACGCCGGAGGGGAAGGGGAGATGCCTGGTGGGGCAGGGCTGGGGGAGCCCCCCCCTGGGCAGAGCCCCCGCCGCACGCCGGGACAGAGGGTGAGCGCCCGTGGAGGGGGCAAGTGAACCCCAAAGGAGGTGGCCCACTCCCGCCTTTGAGAAAAGTCTTCTGTAACACGGGAGTGATGGAAAATAAAAGCCCTGCGAAGTTTGGAGCGAGTTAATAAGAAAAGCGAGGGAGCAGGATTTATTTGAACTCACGGGGTTGTGGAAGGCTCAGCTTGACAAAGACAAATCCATCTGAGAAATCATACATACTGTATTTTAAAATAAAATAGGGTGGAACTGCAAGGCGCAGGGCTGTGATCAGCGTTACGGTCCAGAAAATCGCTCTCGTTGGGAGCACTAAAGCGCAGCCTCCTCCCCTCTCCCCGCAGCAGACCAGGCTGTACTGGTGCTTTTTCCTTTTTCTTTATATTTCCACTTCTGATTGTTGAATTGGATTTAAAATTAATTTGGTGATTTGAGTTTAATAAGAATGTTAGACATGATTTCCTTCTCACTCTTACTTTTAATTAACTTTTTAATTGAGATTTAAATGAATTCTAATGAGCAGAATTGGTACCCTAATTGATTTGTTGCAGCAGCGTGGTGAGGGATCAGTATGTTGGCAGCATTTTGATATATCGCTCCGTGATGTCAAACAGTTTACAGGTTAATTTTTTGGCAGAGGCTACTTAATGTCAGCAGAAGATGATAATTTACTTTTGATTTGTCAATAAACAGTACCTCGCAAGGATACAGTCCAGGACGTTTGCACAAACTCCTGTTGACGCGCACGCCCGGCGCCTCCCGGCACAAAACACCTGCGCTTGGCTCCAAAGGGCCTGGTCCTCTTCTCGCCCCGGGTGTAAATCAGGACGGCGCTGGACCTCTGTGGGTGTAAACGCAAAGCTGTAGGGACATTACTGCAGGCAGAGCAGAAAGCAGGATGGATGGACACGGAGAGCGGGGACGGTGCGGGGAAACAGGATGAACGAGAGAAATATTAGTTGTCAGGAGTCAGGCTTAAAAGTCTCATCCTACCACTTGTAAGCAATAGATGTGAAAATAATAGTCAAAGACTGGCACATTTTTTCCAAAATACCAAGCTGTTAGTCGGAAAGAGAGATCCACGGAACACGTTAAAGCCCACGCCCCCCAGACAGAGGTGGGCGCAGCTGGTCCCGGGGGCTGCCGGGGGGCTGGACCCCCGGCACCTGGGGCTGTGGCAGGACATCGGCAGCGCCCACGCTGCGGCGTCCAGCCTGCATGAAAACCCCTTCCCCAGCGCGCACACAGCAACCTCGCCTCCAACTTCGGAGAGGCTCCTTGCCAGTTAACACAACTTATCAGTTGTAGTTGAATTAATTACCAAATAAACCATTTCTGAAACATTTCTGGCGATCTAGAGCTGCGGGCTGACCCCAGCCCGGTGTGTCGTTACAGCAGAGGATGGTTTAACAACATTGATTCTAGAGGATAAAAACTCTGTCAACTCAGTGGTTACAATGCATGGACAGAGTATAGAAACGGCACTTGGTGCCCCCGGGCGCAGAGCTGCGCATCCGAGTGAGGGGCATCGGGGGGCTCCCGGGTACGGGTTGTGTCTCCATCTCTGCCTCTCCCTCTGGAAATGGAGGGGCTCACCCACGGCCGGCCCCGGGCTCCGGCCCCATGGGCCGCGGCGGCCTCGCTGAGGGCTCCGACAGCCCGGACCCCCGGGACGGCGGGGAGGGCGGAACAACGCCCAGCGTGGCCCCACGCTCTGGAGATGCAACTCACATCTTGTGTTAGCAGAAAAGAACAAGGTGGCAAGAGGAAGCGGAAACAAAAGTTGTTGATGTCCCTTCTCATTCCCCTCCCAGATACGGTGGCTTTTCAAACATAAAATAATGACATTCATAATTTGCTTCAATATGCTCCACTTAGAGTATTCCATACATCACAACCCTGAGACGAAAGAGAGAGCCCTTCTCAAACACAGATTAATTTTGTTTTTCAACTTCTTAAGCTTCTGTTAACACCTTTTCTGCAATCAGTACAGTATCTTTTAAGTTAATTGGTTCTGGAAAAGAATTAGCAGTGTAATTTGTGATGAGACCTCCCTCCCCTTCATTCACCAGACAGAGCAGCATCTGATGAAGACAAGGACCACTGGAGGCTCCTGCAGTGCAGAGAGATGGTTAGAGACGAACTCAGATAGCATCTTCAAACCATTTATCTCCCTTCAGCTCTGTCAATGGGGAGAGCGAAGGTTTTAGCGAAAGGCGTGAAGCCTACATTCCCATAACCTTTGGAGAGTTTTCTCCTGAATTATTTGGATTCCTAAACACCATACATCCCATGCAGGGAAGCACCTCACAGAGCGGGTGGTGCCCATCTTTCTGGATGGGTTCTCCATGACTCGGTAGTCTGGGGCCAGCTCCTTCTTCTTATATCAGCCTCTACACCATGGAAATCGCACGGTTTCTGCCGCTCATCTCTTGCCCCCAGCCGCTTCCTCCAGCGGTTTGGACAGCTGCTTTGGGTGGCCACCGCCCACCCAAGTCCAGGGAGTCTCTGCCCAAACTTGAAGGAAGCATTGCATTAGCTCTGCACCAAATGTTCGTGTGGCACTTCTAATTGACTCAGAAAATCACGGTGATTTCCCACGGCTCACTAGCCACCGCAAACCCCTAACTCCAGATTCTGCATGGCTTCCAACTGGAACCAACAGAATTGGTTAGCACGGTTCTGCGGGAAAGTTCTCCAGGGGCATCAGACAATGCAAGCAGCGTTTGTTTGATGAGCGATGCTGCAAAAGGCTCTGCGAAGCTTTCTATGAAGCTAAGGAGAATTTTGAGTTCGATACAGACTGGCGTGGGGCTTCAACGTTTCACGTTAATTACACGTATCACTGCTTTGCTGAAGAAGGCTGGATGCTAGCAAAGGCAGAGCTCCCACACCGCAACGCCACTTCTAGCTTTGTCTCGATGGCTGAGGAACGGGCCTGGAGTGACTGACATCCACCGATCTGATCAAATTCTCCATGTGTTTATAGATGTCGGTGTATCCTAGCACACAGGAACTACCCACGTTGAACCTTCACAACATCTCTTTGACTCACTGTCAGGTTCAATAACGTCAGAGATCAATTGGTAGTGCATAAATTTACCTTCAAAGCAGCCCAAAAGCTGACGCGTACGATGACTGGCATCCTTCTCCGGAACAGCACTTTATCTTTGGACAGAGAACAGGAGTGACAGCTGAAATTTCCCGCACTTCCCATCCTAATGAAAGCCCAGAGACAAAACCGGTCGCAGCGCGAGCTGGCAAGAGCCTGGTGCAGGCCCTGCCTGTACAGACGGGGCCAGGGCTGGAGGAGGGAGCGGCGGTCGCGGCTCGGCCAGCGCCAGCTCCTCTCAGCGTCCAGAGGCTTGCCGGACTCTTCAGGATAACACATTGCTCTCGGGGAAGCGAACCCTGTTAGGAACTTGCACAGCAGTAACATGACGATACCGGCTCCCAATACTAACACTGTGTTAACATCGACTAATTAAATTCAACTGGAAAGCGTGTCTGTAAAAAAAAATTCATTCAAGTCTGTTTTTTTCCCTAGACTCCACGTGTAGCAGTGCTCAGTCTGTCCCCTTCTACAGAGTTTGTGTCCATACGGGCGACTGCTACCAACTGCCCTGCTTTGAGTGGAAGGAGGTTTATTCGCACTTTGCATGGGAGGAGCCTGGGCTGCTTGGCAAGACACAGTATTTAGCTGCTTCTGACCACGCAATTGTTGTGCTAAATTAGCAAACAAGCTGGTACAAACCTCGCAACAACTGAAAAAAAAATAATGTTGAGTGGAAACTGGCTACTAGCTGATTTAAAAAAAAAAAGTTCTGTTAATCCACAATTGAAAGTAAGAGTCTACTATTGTCTTACACCATTATCCAACTTTTCAGCCCCCTTATCACTGCTTAAACGCTGGTGACAATGAAGAATGGACTACATTGATTGGAGCTTGACTGCGTTTTCAGCCAGCTGAGAACTGAACCCCAGCCCCTGGTACTTTCTTAACCCGCAGGGGTCAGGGCTCTATCGATGTCCATAGCGTAGGGTCGAAGCCAGGGCGGCGATGAGCAAAGGGGGAAAAATCCTCCGAATTCCTGCTGCCGTTGAGGCAATTGTACTTGTCCGGTAGAACGCGGTGGCGTGAGGCGCAAGGCTGCCCTGTCCCCGTGCCCTGCAGCCCAGGCAGCGCCTGTCCCGACGCCCAGCGCGGGTGCGCAGCTCTGCCACGGCGCGGTGCTTTGGCGGGCTGGGGCCGGGGGGCTCGGGCTGGTGTGCCCACCCCGCCATGCCCCCTCCACCGTCCTCCTGTGCCTACAGCCCTGCGTTGGCATCAGCCTCGCTGGCCTCGCGCTGCGCACGACCGCGTGCTTCTCGCCACATCCCACAACCCACGGCAGCTCCACCTCTGGACACCAGTAATTTTTTTAAACGGAAGCTGCCTGACACATTTTTGTTGTCTACTCCTCTATTTTTTTTCAGGCTGCCTTTAGGGCTGAATTATTTTGTAGGGCTTGTTGGGGCTTTTTGTGTATCTGATCTTGTTTAATTTTAAAATAGGCAAGGCTCCATTCCTGGGTGATTCTTCATGAAAATGTTTCTTCTAGACTGGATCCTTGCCTTCCCCAGCTGAAGTTTGTATAACAAGGGCCCTTGCACTGCAGCCACCAGGTTCCAAACGGTCCTGCAGCACGTCTTCCACGGCCCACTTCCACCAAGAAATCCAATGCCCCCACCTCTCCCTGGACCCGTGCGGGAAGGTTTGGTGACCCTCTGCCCTGACGTCCCAGTGCTCCCGGAGCCCACGCTGGCTCCGAGTGACGGGCTGCGGCCACAGCAGCCGACGCTCCCCGGGCAGGCACTGACGTGACCTGCCATATTAACCCCCCAGCTCAGCGTGGCGTTTGATCATTACAGAGATGTTACTTAATTTATTTTTTGCATACTGCAGTTAATTACGCCGCCTCTGATTGTGCTGGTGATTTTTGCTCCTCCTCAGCCCAGTAATCAACAACCACTCGCAGGTCGGGCGGCAATGCCAGCACGCAGGACACGATGATTTGTTCTCGGTGCTGTGCCACCCTGGCTCTCACGCCAGCACAGCCTCAGCATCCTGCTCTGGGCGTTGGGAAGGTTTTTTTCCCTCACGTGCTTTTGCCAAGGCATGAGAGCAAGAAACGGAAAGATGCCAGGAAAAGTGAGGCTGGGAAATGAGCAGAGCCCAAAGACTGCATCTGAGTGCCTATTTTCTTCCTTTAGCATCACAGAAACGAGCACATGCCTCCAGAATGATCCCAGCTCACCGTAGTGATACCCGTTCATGTACCGGGAGGGCTTCCTCATGTACCTCATGTACTCATTGCTGCTTTATTTTTCTTTCTTTTGAACGATGCTCTGAGTAACTACTTCTATGAGATCACCTGCCAAGGTCTTTCAAATTTCTGCTTCGCATTAAGGACAAAGAATTCTTCACAATTAATGTGCTTTGAGGGTTTCTTGTCACAGGAACGCAATTAACTCTTTGCTGGCCTAATTTCTGCATTTTAAGAAGCAGGCCGGTAACGGCAGAAGCGGAGCCCTCGCCGCGCAGGACAGGCACGGACCGCGCTGGGCTACCCTGCAGCCTCCACCCAGACCACAGTCACGCCGGGACACCGCGCGGGGAGCTGCTTCTCGCGCGCAAACAGGGATACTGTCCGTTGAGGGCCACTTTCAGTAAAACACAATCTATGTTTTTAATGAATATTTGAGGAAGAAAATACAGTCTCGGGCTCGGAAGCCTGCGGTACAGTTATTCTTTCAATAACAGATTTCTCAGGGACGCGACCGAGGCGGCGCGAGGCAGCAGAGATGAGGCGGCTGCTGTAGGGGCTTTGGCTGCAGAAATGAAAAGCGCGGCTCAGGGCAGGCTAAGCCCACGTCAAATAAGGCTTTTCCTGGAGCCTGTCCCCGGCCCACGACGCTCGCCCCACACCTGCCGTGCCCGGTTAAATTCGGGAACACGGAGGTGCCCTCCCTGCCCCGCGCCCACCGCCCGCGCTGCGCGGGCCGGGAGCCGTGGTGGAGGGGCCTTTCTTTGCCCCTCATGGAGAAGGAAAAACTTGGTTTACCCGCTCGAGAAAACCTGGGGTTTTTTTGCTGTGAGCCGCGAGCGCTGCCCGCACTTTGCGCGGCCCAGGGTGCGGGATTCGCCCAGCACGGCGCGGCCTCCCGCCCCCGGCGCCGCTCGCGGCCGCTGCCGGCTCCTCGCCCCGGGGCCGGGGGCTCCCCCCACCCCCCGCCCGCCGCCCAGGGCAGAGCCGGTGCTGCGGGACGGGCCGCGGCGCGGGCTGTGCGGCAGAACCCCCCCGGGCCCGCTGCGGGACGGCGGCACGAACGGGGCCTGCGGGGCCGGCGGGGCGGGGGGGGGCAGGCGGGCGCTTCTGCACGCCAACAGCGCCCTCTGTCGGCCCCGGGCGGCGCGGGGAGCGCCCCCCCGTAGCACGGACCCCCCCCGCATCCCCGGCCTGGCGTCCCGGCGCCCTCCCGGCACCGGTGCCCCTGCCCGGCAGCGCCGGCCCAGGCGGAGGGGCCGCGGCCTCGGGGCTGCTGGTGCCCGCGGGCCTTGGGTGGCGGCGCTGCTCGGGCCGGGGGGGGCACGGCCGGGCCGGGGGGCAGCGGCAGGTTTCCTGCGGGCGCTGCACATCCAGGCCCGATCCCCGGCTGGAGCCCTGTGGAGGATTCACGTGGTTCCAGGTTTCTTTAAAGACCGAATTTGGGAAAACGGCTCATTCGTCGTGACTTTCATTGTGAGGTCACACCCTTTGGCCCTGAGGTTTTCGGTTCATACACAAGAAAATTCCAAAGAACTCCAGATTTTAAGGAAAACATTGCGTTCAAAGGGAAGCAAAAGAGGTCCCTCAACCAAAAAGTGAAAGTGTTTTGCACAAGTATCCATCAACAGTGCCTTGACTCCACGCTTTCTGTTGCGCCTATTGTCCATTATGTTTTCCTTCTTAAGTGTGCAGAAACACCACATAATAAAATATCTACTGGCTGTAATATCTGAGGTTCAATGCATTGCAGTAGGACACCTGCTCTTTAACTCAATCCACCGTTTTTAACCATCAGAAGTACTTTGTGCAATGTTTCCTGCGTTGTTCCAGGGCCCAGCTGCCGTTCCGCGTTCAGTGACAACTGGGTCGGCTCGCTCAGGTTTCTCAAAACACCATCTCCTCCTCCGTGCCAGCAGCTCAGGACTGCCACAGCCCTCCCTCCGCCTGGGCTGCGGTGAGGTCCGTGCCCCAGCCCTCAAAAGCAGCGGTGAGGGGTCCCCGGCGTTCCTTGGCAGATCCGCCTGAGGAGAGCAGGTTCCTTTCTCCTCTTCGTGCACGCGGGGTCCGCTCTCCTGCGCATGCAGCTTTCCCAGCCACGGGCAAGTCTGTGCCAGGCGCCGCCGACCCGTTTCATGTACAGAAACCCACATCTGATGTTTCAGTGGGCTTCCAGGGCACCGTGCCTGATACCGGCACAAACGCAGCTGTTAGGTGGCCTTCCTGATCACTTTCTTAAACATCAGTGTCGCTGGATTGTCCGCAGATCCAAAGGAATTTGCTTACAGCCTCAGAGTTATACTCTGGACGTTGTGGGTTTCTGTCCTTTTGGGTAAGATTATAAACTGATCCAGGATGTGTTTCGCCGAGCTGTTCCTCCAAAGGGCAGCCAGCGCCTGAGCGTGGCAGCAGGAGTTCCCCGTGCCCGAGCGGCCGGCCGCGGGTGTGCTCTGGGTGTCCCCACTGCGGGGGCCAGCCAGCGGGACAGCGCCCGAAGCTTCGCCAGGCAGGAGCAGCGGAGGGAAATACCGGGTCTGTCCCTCTGGGACAACAAGGTGGGCTTGACGTGAGCCGGGAGAAGGCAGCCGGGAGAAGGCAGCCGGGAGCCCGGCATCATTGACCGCACGGAAAAGTAATTAAAACTGAATATGTAAAAAACCTCCTTAATGATGACGTGGGATTGCTTGGTTGTGTTTCTGCTGCCCAGGCAAGAGCTGACCAGATTACAAAAGAAGTCGGTAACGGTTCCTGCGTGACAGTTTGTAGAGCTGAATATGCAGAATGGCCAAAGAGGGAAATTTGTGAGACCGCAGAGGAATGATGCCCCAGGGAGGTAAATAGCAGCGCGGAGCGGTGGGAGCCTGAAGGATGGCACAGCCTTCTCTACTAAAGCAGTCATTCCCAAAATAACTTTCCTTTCTCCAATACCAAAACTATACTTAGTTAAGGTTTTACAAATGAAAATCTTAATAATCATGAAAAAGAGAAATAAAAATATCGTTGACCGTGTTAAATACTAACACGACTATTTAACTTAACGGCGCCGCACATGCCGATAAATCCTCTGGGATCCCTCCCCCTTTCTCCCTAGTGGGATAAACACGGTTTGTCACGTTGAGGGAATATTCTGTAGTGCAGCAATAATCAGAACATATTGTTGGATCCAATTTTCTGTCATTTACTTTTTGATGCCAAACAAAAGTAAAGCTCGGTACACAATTTAGTCATGGGTGGAAGGAGAATTAGCCGTATAATGCGAACGACTTTTGGGGGTAAAAGTTGAGGGGAATGTGGCTTGCATTAATTCACATTGTTCGCTGCCCTTACTGATGCGATGAAAGGATTTTGATTTTCATTATTATGTACTTTGCATGTTGCTTGTGTTAAATCAATGGGCTACTTACCTCCTTGTTTTTCCTGCAGCTGATCTAAAAGGCTTTTTGAAAGAAAACTGAACTGGCGCAGACAAAGACTGATTCTTCATCCATCTGACATGTCACGCCAACAAATGGGGTTTTGTGCACTCTGTCAGTGTCTTAATCAGCGCGTCACGCCAGCCCGCAGCACCTTCCCGGCGCGGAGACCTCTCCCAGCACTTAATCCTTCAACTTGTGTACCTTGTACCGACATCCAGATGAGGGCCGATAATACCAGAGATTTACATGTTTCTGTCATCGCCTGGATTTGTCACACATCACAACCCGGCGGCCTCCCGCCCCGGCCCGGGGAGCCGGCGCTTGGGGAAGGGGAGGGAGCCGTGTCGCTCTGCTCCGGCCAGGGCCTTGTGCTCGGGTGGGTTTCTCGTGCTGGCGGCGTGGGCTGGCACGCGGGGATGGATGGGGCTCAGCCGGTCAATGGAGCATGGAGGGACCCGCAGCCCCCACGCAGGGATGGAAAACGAGCTTTGGGCAGCCCTCCATCCCCTCGGCCCGGCACTGGGCTCGGGGAGGGATGCTGGTGCCAGTGCCGACAGCCTGGATCCCAGGGGGTCCCAGAACCCCTGCCCCAGGATTCTGCTCCATTTCGCTCTGCCCAGGCCACGTGTGGCCACACCAACCACAGCCTGGCGTCCCCTGCCCCGCTTCCCTCCCTGGCCCAAGAGAGGGGCTGGCCTTTACAAAACCAGGTGCTAATTCACACCAGCCATCAAAACGCTCACGTCTGCCAGGAACTGCACCAGCAGATTTATTTATTGCAGCCTGATTTCCCTCCTAACAAACCCGCTGCTAAGGGTGCTCCATGGCGTTGCGGCAGCAGAGCTGCCCCGAGGGCCACGGGGTCGGCGAGGTCTGCAGCGGAGGGGTGCCGGGATAACGCTGCGGCGCGTTGCGTTGCTCATCGCGGCACAGCAGAGCTGTGTCGAGTGCCTGTCCGTGTAACTCAATAGCACCGGCAGAAGAGCCAGCACGACTGAACGCGAACGACTGCCGCACTTCTGGCATTCTTCGAACAAGTAAATCATAAACCCCTCACGGCAGAGGATGCTTTTTCAAAACTAAAAGCTGGCCTTTGCACCCACCCTGCAAGAGCTGGCTGATGCTTGTGCTCGCCCTCGCTGTGCTCCCTGGCACCCACGTCACCTCTCCCTGGAACCCGGCTCTCGGCAGAGACGGATGCAGGGGCTGACGGGCTGGAGCGGGGCAGAGCCTCCCACGCACCCGCCCCAGAGCCCTTCCAGGGGCAAAGCCGTCAGAGAGGGGACGTGACGGTCCTGGCTGCAGTCGCGGCTTGCCAGCCCATTCGCGCTTTGCAGGGCTGTGCGTTAGCTGATACCCTTTCTGTGTGCACAGTGTGGAGAAAGTGGAATTTAAACTCCTGCTAATATGCATTTTTGCTATAAAAATAAACCAAACAGGCACTGCCCATCCTACCAGCACCTGCTGAGCACCACGGCGTGGATTTTTGGCATTGTGGAAAGGGAAAGGGAAAGGGAAAGGGAAAGGGAAAGGGAAAGGGAAAGGGAAAGGGAAAGGGAAAAGGGGGCTAGGGACAAGCTTTGAACCCAGCGATCCCAGACGCTGCTGCTCAGCCATGACCCTGGGGCTGTGAGGCGGCAGAAGGTGCTGTGCTGGCACCTTACCCA
Organism: Chlamydotis macqueenii; assembly: GCF_036417535.1. Taxonomy (NCBI): domain Eukaryota; kingdom Metazoa; phylum Chordata; class Aves; order Otidiformes; family Otididae; genus Chlamydotis; species Chlamydotis macqueenii. The sequence goes on along the minus strand of NC_141561.1, from coordinate 901,013 downwards.
GAGGGTCCCCGGCTGCCGAGGGGCTGCCACTCGCTGGGTTTTGCTGGCACCACCGGGGAAACTGCTTGTGGTCCAATAAAACCAGAAATTGTCACAAAATGGGTTTTTTGGAAAAATGGAGGTGAAGCCTGTTCTCTCCCTGCCCCTAAATGCTGTTTGGATCAGCCTGGACACTTCGTTCAGCCAAAAATAAAAGGCAGCGTTTGTTGCCAGGGGGTGCATTTTTCCTCCCTGGCCATCGCAGAGGAATCCCGGCTCAGAGTTCTTGCGTTTCAGAAGCTTGGCTGTAAAATTCACCGTGTCCTATTTCAAAGCATTTCTCAAATTTAGCCTGAGCTTAGGAATCATTTCAGTCCCCGTGCCCCACTCAGCCTGGTTTGGCGATGCTCCCCTCCAAGTCCTGGCTGTCCCGTGGGGCCACAGGAAGACGTGGCCACCGACCACGGGGGAAAAATCCCTGTAGGTGCGTAAACCTTAAATTCGGCACCGAGAGTTCAAAGAGTCCCAGGGAAAATGTTACCTAGAAGTGGCCCCACGCAGCATCCATGTAGGACCCGTGCCTCCGAGTGGGGATTGCCGGGTCAGCTGGACGCAAACATCCCCTGGAAAGGGAAAAACAAAACCCAAGGGGGAAAATCGTGATGGTTGAGCGCACGGGATATGTTTTGCAGCACTTTTCATGAGGCTCCGGGCACTTGGTAGAGAAAACAGCTGTCCAGAGGGAACACATTTAGCGCAGCTTTATCTCCTTTACGAGAATCCCACCAAACCGCCCGTTGGGGCCCGTCCCGTGGGGCGAGCGGCCCCACCAGCCCCTCAGCACCTCCTGGATCACTGTCAGCCCGAGCGGGGAGCCGGGCCAGCCCCACGCCCCGCACAATGCAGAATCGCTGCTCTTTGTCCCCCGTCCAGCTTGTCTGGCATCTGACATTAGCATTGCTCCGTACGGCACCGCCGCTCGATGTTGTACCGCCGCGTCGCTCATCCCCCGGCAGCCAAAAACACCCGCGCGGAGAGCCGAGGGGGGCGAAAGGCACAGCCAGCGGGTGCTGCCCGGGGAAATGAAATACGCTCACTCAAAGGCTTCAGAAACTGGAATGCTAAGAAAAAAAAATATTCCACGGAGGATACGACACAAAGTAGACGATTTCAGCCGCATCCCAGCGCGGCTCCCAAATGCCGGAGCGTCAGCAGTGCGGACTTTGTGCCGGGTACAATAAAAAAGTTATAATTCATGGCAGAATAAAGCATGGCGTCTCTTCTGTGCAAGCGTAATGCTTACATATAATCACTCCAGCACATATTTTAAAGTACATTATGCAATACATAAAAAATAATGATTTTGAGACAAATTAAGCTGTAACAGCCTCAAATCAGTTTGCCTACACAGTTAATATGTTGATTAATGTCCTGTTAGGACTGAGACACTCATTTTTATCTCATTATTCAACTCAGTGTTTTCCCATAGCTATTGAATAAAAATGTAATTATTGCTCTAAATTATGTTATTATTAACTTTCACATGGTGTTTCTTGATAAACAGCAGCATAAACAGAGGGCTGCTGGTGCTGAGGAGACAGGAATAAAAACTACTTAAATAAATAGAACTGTTTGTTAGCACGACTTTTTGTGGTAGTATCACAAAAACAGTCGGCTCTGCGAACGGCAAGCGGACGGCGTTTTGCAAAACACGCGAGTGCAACCTGGGCGGTTCAGGTGCCGGCGGGACGGACGGCCGGGACGTGATTTTCCATGATTTTCCATCAAAGCGCGGTTGGTGTGAGAGGACGTGAGAGAGCCCAGGGTGGTGCTGACCCTCGGAGGTCGCTCGGGCCCCTCTGAGGACATGGCACCCGCCTTCCCCGCCATCTCCCCCTGCCCCGGGACCCCGGGCCACGCGCCGGAGGCTGGGCCCAGCCAGGCTTTCGGCCGAGGGACAGGACGGATGGACGGACGTCGCTGCCGCTCCTGTCTCCTGGCCCAGACTTGCTGAGCGCCTCGTTCCCTTCTCCATGCCGCAGTTCTCCTGCAAGCGTAGGTCAGACGCACTTACGCCTGATTTCATTTTCTTTCTGTAACTGGGCTCTAAAATATAGAATTGTTCTTCAGAAACAATAGCTAACAATATTAAAAATAACATGATTGTCTGTTTCAGGATTCATCATCTTCTTAGAGTTGCCAAAGTGCAATTTAACTGGTAGGTTGAGAGGTAGAAACCCTTGAAAACAGAATGAAAGAAAATCTTTTTCAGCATTTAAATCTTTTGGGGAAGGGAAGCTAAGGTGTTTCCAGTTTTTTGATTGATTCTAAAATATTTTTTCAGGAAGTTTTTGTTTAATCAAATAAAGTAAAATGAAAAAAAAAAATTGGCCCTGGTTCTTTTCCATGTCTCACGCCAGGCAGATTTTTTTGATAATGAATTGCACGAAGAGTGCGGATTCAAACCCACCTGCAGGAGCATCTTTGTCCGGGTGCTCATTTGAAGAACCGTAAAAAAGGAGAAAAAATTCCACTCCCCAAAGAGAAGCGTATCCACTGGGGCCCAAAAACTCTTGGAGAACGTCCCAGGCCTCCCAACCATTCCCAGCGTGTTCCTGCCACAGCCTTCCCAGGGCGCAGGGTGCCTCCAGGGCGGGGAGGGCGGGGGTCCCCGACACCCCGGCCCTGTCCCAGCCGCGTCGCGGAGACGCAGCACCCTGCACGCTGACGCCTGCCTCTCGTCCCCGTGAAGGAGGAGACGTGGGTGCACAGCCGTTGTGGAGGAGGTATCCGGGACGCTTAGCTTGATTGAGAAAGGTTAATTACATGTGAAATGAGCCTGGGATTCAGACTATGTTTGCTCTAGATTTTGTGTAATGTTATATCAACACTGGGATTCTCTGTTATTCCATTAACAAAATAAACTCATTTTGTTTGGTTTCATTTTACTGTTGTTTTAATCCCACTGAACATTTATACTGTTATTTAATTTTACTAAACATGTGTGGATAGTAAAATACCTACAGAATTAAACTACCCAAGGATATTAAAGTGATCCAGTTCTCGCAGAGATTTGATCTGCTAATTAGCCACACCAATTTTATGGATCATTGCAGCGCACTTTAAATGTATTGTTATATGTTCATAATCTTTTCTTAATGAGCTTTTATTGAGAGCACAGGCCAGCCTCGGCGCGATGCTCAACGGAGGGGTTTTTTCAAAGGCTCTGTGCCCGCGCCTGGTTAATCACAGCGCAGCGGAGACCCCGCACCGGCCCCTCGGCAGGGAGGACCGAAACCACATTTAAGCTTGCTGTCATTAACTCTTATCTTTGGCCTAAACGCGTGGGAATTAGGTTTGGGAGGGTGCTGAAGGTTTGGTTTCCCTCCCTAAGGAGGCAGCTGAGCAGACTGGGTGTCCCAGCACCAGCGGGTTAACTTTTGGCTGGCACAACTTGCAGGTCCCGGTCCCGGAACCGGCCGGGCTGCGGCCCATGGGCTGTCCAGCCCCGCTTTGGGCACCCACACCTTCTGCAGCCCCAGGCGGACGCGAGGGGTGAGGTGGCGCTGAGCGCTTTTGGAGCATCTTTCGGTGACATTACCAATGTTCCCGCCACCCAGCACGTGGCGTTCCCCTCCCTGTGCTCGCGACAGGCGAAGGCACGCTTGGGGAGGACTTGTGGCATCCCCACCGTCCCAGCAGCGCCGCGGGACTGCCCTCCCGCTCTGCCGCGCAGCCCCGCACACCTGCACGCCCGAGGGCAGGGTGGGCTTTGGGAGCCGGTCTCTGGCAGCCGCTTGCCCCACTCTGGTGGGCACGTCACCCCAAGCACCGGGTCAGCTCCTGTTATCTCCAGCCCGGTGTGGCCGCAGCTAATCCCTACTTGTGGGGTCACTGGAACTGGAGAGCATATCCTAAAAACTAGAGGTAACTGGGTCACTTTTCGATGCACGGGGTTCTGAGCAAGTGTAGGCATCCCTGGGAAAGCTGAGAGCGTCCCCAGTCCAACGAACGGAGGGACCGGGGGGAGCGGTGCCCTGGCAGGAGATGCAGCGGCTCACGCTGGTCCCAGGTCCAGGTCAATGCCCAGGGCTGCTGAGCTTTGTGCCGGGGCAGACACGGGGACGCGAGCATGACACAGAGCTGCGGTGTCAGGGCGAGCGCAACCCATGGCCGCTCCTGGGGGTCCCAGCTGTCCCAGCCCTGCCCCAGCCTCGGGGGCTTCAGCAGTCCTCATCCCCCTTGCCGTTGAGGGGTTGCTACTTAATTAATTAGAGACGAAAGAGTCGAGAGCTGAGGAGTGAATCGTAGATCACAGAGTGTGCTGTTGGGCGCTGGCACGGGCTCGTTTAACAATTCAAGGGTCACTACCTGCAAAAGTGAGGACAGAGCTTACAAGCACACGGATCCAGCCAGTTACAATGTGCGCATCGGGATAATGAACTTAAAACAATTGTAATTAGCAGGCCGAGACAAAGGATTAAAATTAAAAATGAATGGTGCGGTGTGTGCCGCTTGCTTGTAAAACAGCGCTAAGCCAACTTAATCCCTTTTAATGCAGCACAGGACCCGGGGCGCCAGCGCGGGGTCGGGTTCGGCTGCTGGCGAGGCACGATACGGCCGCCTGCCGCGGCCCTTCCTGGCGATAACACCCGCCAGGCCCCTGGGGAAGGCGCCCGCCGCGGGCATCCCCGGGGAGCGGGTGTCAGCCGTGTCCACGGGCCGCGGGGCGCGGGGGGAGCGGGGCTCCCCGCCATTGTGCCATGGTTGTCATTGACTGATCAGGCCTTTGAAGCGCGCTTTCAGAGTCAATGAAACCACCTGAATAGATGAAAGGCAGACAGCTCCTGACAAACAAGGGGCTGCGGAATATTCATTGTGCATCTGCGAGGGAAAGATTAATGTATTAGAAATTAAAATGGGCCCGGGACGTATGATCTTGCTCTAACACTTGGCCAGACCTGTGTCACCCACCGCGAGCGCCTGAAGTCGGCAGACAATCCTGCCAAGGTAGCGGGGAATCATTAAGCACCCGGCTATTGTGCGCGGTGAATAATAAAACTTTCCCCCTATTCTTCGCCCGGAGCTGACAATGAATAATTCCGGAGCCATTTGCAATGTTAACAGCACCTATCTTGCCCATCCATTCCTTCACGATAAGGATGGAAATATGCATTTCAACAGTCTGCGCAGGCAGGGACGCGCGGGCGCTCCAAAGGACACCTGCCACTCAAGTGAAGGGCTGTCAGTCTCCCACCGCTGACGCTGCCAGCAAAATGGCGAAAAAGATTATCTGCACTTTATTTCTTCTTCCCTCCGATTGTAACACCGTTACATTTGCCATCCACTGACAAGTGATTTACACCCGCAACTGTGATGTGTTTAAGCTAGAAAAAGCTATTCTCTTAGGCGGCCCTCATTCTTTCAAGGTTTACAGCTGTATCAAATACGCTATCGCAAACGTGATCTCGGCCGTACAGAACGCCGTTATGGCGACATTAGGAGCGTTTAATCTGTTTGCTAACACAAAGGTGACATTGATAAAGCCCTGTCTTTGACGTCAGGGCCCAGCCGATGCAGCCTCCTTTCAAAACCCGGCCGGGCGGTCGCAGCTCTCCAGGGTGTGCCTGGTGGGTCTCCAAACTTTTCACCATGTCAGGCACTGGGAACAGATGTTGCTCACTGGGACTCCTTTTTTTCTGGAAGAGGGGTGAGTCTAGAACATGTCACCATGGCATCCTGCAAGCAAGCAGGTGGAAGACGACAGAGCCTTCCCTTGGCTCCAACACTGGCTCTGAGCGTCCACGTTAGACTGGAGGACGTGTCCCCGCCCAGCGATCCCAGGACAAGACCTCCAGCCCCTCCGGTGGGCAAGCTCCCAGCGACAGGCACTTCCCATGGACAGACACCTCAACACCACACAGACACCACATGGCCCATAGTTTCCCCAGGAGCGAGGTGCCCCAGGGCTCTGCGGAGCGAGCAGAGCTTTCCGAGTCGTCCCCTTGTCCCACTCCTGGCAGCCCCCGGGCAGCAGGCCAGCTTTCGGACACATACCCTTGGGCAGGGCCAGACGCAGAGGCAGGTGGTCCCCAAGTCCTGCTCCTGCACCCCAGCTCTGGTTGAGAGGGCAATGTGCACAGCCTCTGCGCCTGTGGCCACAGCGGGACGGCCCCCCAGTGACGGACACGGGGACGGCCAGGGGGTTGCTGCCTGGCCACGTGCTCTCATGGAGAGCACAGGCGGTTAAATACCGCCGTCACAGAGGGTGTGCCTGTAGAACCACTACAGCCCCTCACATACACACGCATATTTGTATATTTGCATAGTTATATAGTTATAAACCAATCTTTTTTTTTCCCTTTACCTCGCCCCTTCGCCCCTGGCCCAGGCAGCCCGAAGGCAGCCACAGGCCCTCCTCCCCCTCAGAGATGCGCGGCTCGGGGGCAGCCACGGGCCCCCCCAGCAGTTCGGTAGCTGCTATTGCTCAGCTCCAGGTTCTCCCAGGGAAAAAAACAAACAGACAAGAACCCCCACCACTCCGCTCACATCTATCTTAAATATTTTCCAGATTATTTGCTTCCAATTCTTCCTCCACAATCTTCCTATTGTGGTGTTTCGGCGGAGTCCCTGAGCAGCGAGGCCCCGGTTCATGAATGTCCGCTTTCTTTGGGCACCGTTGGGCAAAAATACCGCGGGTGACTCACAGCTGCTGCGGCTGCGCTCACGTTCTTTCCGTTGCAGAAATAATTTCAGTCGGAGAGGAACAAACGCCGATGTGTTGTGCACCCTGTCCGGCACAGCTCCCCACCGCACCCGCGGTGACCAGCCACACCAAGCACTGGACAAAGGCTTGGGGACAGGCAGTGTCTGGCCACAGAACCCCCCAAAACCCACGCTGGCCCGTGCGCTCGCAGCAGGCCCATGGCGGCAGAGGCAGGACGGGACACTGAGCACTATAGCCTGCGCAGGGCCATGTGGGGACACTGAGCACCATGGCCTGGGCCCACGTCCCACTGCCGCCACCCGGACCTGCTGGTGAAACTCAGCGGTGGCTGACCGGGACCCATCAACCCAGGGATAATGAAACACGGGTTCATTAACAGTCATCTAGCCTGATCCCGGCAAATGGGACAATTTGGAAACGGGCTCCTGCAAGGCCCCTGCAGCTTGCAAGAGCGGAGGTTGTGCCGGAGCCGTGCGCGTGCCCCGGAGCCCCTCGCCTTCGCCAAGCGCACTCTGGCCGCGGCCAGGCACCAGAGAACATCCTACCTTTTTGTATGGGCTTTCCCCAGTTTCCTCAGTGTCAAAAAGTGGCAAACTTCATATTTTGCACAGCCAACTGAAGCAGAGAGAAGGTCAGATTTAGCCACTAGTGACTCCCTCGTCAATGTACGGCCACTTCTGGGCTTGCACAGGAAACTTTTCCAGTCAAAGAAGGGGAGGCATGAAGAGCAGGCATGCTCCTCACAAACAGGCAGCCACGCAACCCTTGCTGCAGTCGGCAGGTCACTTGCTGGCTGATGACAAGGCAGAAACGCGAGCGACGGCGGCAAGAGCATCGGTGGCAGTGGCACGAGTGGCTAACGGCGCGGATTTCTCCTTCCGTCTGTCAGCTGCTGGTGGCGGGCGCCGAGTCCCAGCAGGGTTTACACCCCGCACACCATTTTCTGTCTCACGCCGTTTGCAGCAGGCTGCTCTCTTTGCTGATGGTAGCTGTTTCTAATCAAACCAACTGGACCAGTGGGGAACTACTAAGATATCAAAAATCCCCTGAAAACACCGTGTCTGCCATGCATTTTTTAAAAGTGCAAGTGAGCCCTCAAACTTGCAACCTATCTGCAAGCAGCATCGGCGCTGAAGTCAGAGCACACTTGTGCGCGTTGCAGGCATGTGGGGCCGGGGTCGTGCTCGCAGGGATGGTACGCGACATCTCAGCGTTTCATATTTATTCTCTCTCAGTGAGTCCCATATAAAATTTGCTCAGAGTAAAAGTCAGAGCCAAAGTTTTATGACTACGAGCGCTGCAGACTTGACCTCATACCTGAAGAATCACGCAGCGGTTCTTCTGCTTCGCACATTGCTAGCAGTAAAGATTTGAGAACCAGGACCGGGCAACTTCATTGCTAATTCATGAGAGAGAAGGAAATGCAATTTACTCTCCTCCATCACAGTCAGATTTTGCTTTTGTGACTGCGGTCCGTGAGGAATGACTCATTTCTCTGCTGAAGTCGGCACGCAGGGAATGTCACGGAGATTTCTGCAGCCTGGTGACAGCGGGACAACGCAGCCCCGGGGCAGGGCAGCGGCGGTGGACCTGGCTCTTCTCGCTGTCCCCAGCGCTGGCGTGGGTGCTGGCCTTGCTTACCAGCAGCGCCCCGTGCCACGTCCACACATTCCCCTCGCCCCTGAGCCTCGGCAGGGTTTCGCAGGACGGAGCGTCTGGTGGCGGGCTGCAGGCAGAGGCAGGCTGCGGGTCTCCTTCAAAGGGAATGGCTTTTTGCTGCGGCAAACCCTGCTGTGTGGAACGGGACACCTGCACCCCGTTTCTGACAACAAGAGCACGGGGTGGTATTGCCAAACCAAAAATCTAGAAGATGCAAAAGCAGGGTTTCCTTCCCTCTTCCCTCCTCGCTTCCAGACCCAGGCCCCTGACACAGCCACTTTTTCGCGGATCAGCTTGAAGCTAGTTTTGACTCCGTTCTGCAGCGGTAGATCCTCCCTCGTGGAAGCGATGGAGGCCGGGACGCAGAGGTTCCCGTGCTCCCAGCAGTTCCCCAGCTCCTGCCCTCAGAGCTCAGCTGACCGCTCGGTGAGGGCTGTGGGCTTGCTCTGCCCCTCTGTTTTGGGGACGGTGCCCTGTAATTGTCGCTGCAGAGTGCGGCTGGTTCCGTGGGGCCCCGTCGACAAAAGGCACGTTGTCGATCGCGGGGACCCTGGGTTTGCGTCCCTTCCAGAAAGCAGCGTGTAATCAATCCCATTACGCAGCAGAGCCAAAAACGAAGGAGCTACAAATCAGGGCAGAGCCGTGGCGATGGATGCTAATAAAGTGGGTTTTGCTCTGAGGAAGCGGTATTTTTAAGTCCATCTCCTTGGCCTGTAACCAGAGGTTATGGTCCCCAGGCAGAGCTGGGTTTTGCAGACCCCCTTCGCCGGCCGGGTCTCCGTCGGACGCAGAAGGTGTCTGCGTCACCGGCTGCTCTCCCGCAGGCCCCAGCGCGGGTCCCTGCCCACGCTGTGCCGACCCGGCGTCTGCGCCCGACCCTTGGCAGCACCCGCTTGTGTACAAACGTGCGGAGCAACATGCGCTGTAGGTTACGGAAACACTGAGGGATCCCCTTTCCAGTCCATTTATTCTGCCGGAGGAGGGCGGAAAGCAATCTGGTTCACGTCGGTAGGGCTCAGGCTTAATAGAGGCGCGAATTCAGCCTCTGTCCCACTAAATTATCCAGCAAGGGCTGAACCCTATCTTTCTTTTGAAGAAGAACAAGGGCGCTGAAATAATTTGTAGATCTGGGTTCCTAATATTAAATAATTCTTACCATTTAAAACAGTTTTTGTAGGAAATATTTTATAGTTAGAGAAATAGTTTTTGACATTTTGGGGGGGAAAAGAACAATGGACCGTTTACAGGTCTACACAGTAGATTAATGAATCTAATTGAGTCTGTAGGGAAATGCTTCAGTTTAACTACTGGAACTAATTTATACATTCACTACATCGTAATAAGTCAATTTAAGTTTCTGGAAATAAAACTGGATATCCTGGGTATAGATTTGAACTATAAATTTCTGCAAGAAAGGAGTCTGTGTGTTCATTATACATTGTAAAATTACCATATGGACCTGTCAACACTTCTTAGCACAGCTTTGTAATAATGTCATTTAGTTTAACATTGTAATGTGCCAGCTGAATTAATGCGTGTGACACAATGAATGCCTCCCAGCCGCTGGTTCTGGGGAGCTCGGCAACTTTTAAAAGATGTTGCTCACGCAAAAGAGTTTTGCCTGTATTTGCTCTGCTAATATCTGGGCTTTGATCGGGCGTTAACGGCGTCACCGGCGTCAATGAGTGTCAGAGAACTGTCCAACTCATGGCAACTACTCCTGAACTTTGGGGCATGGGGAGCGACGTGCTGCAAACACAACAGACCCCAATGGTGGGATACGGCACCGGTGCCGCGCTCGGCAAGCTGCGTCTGAAATCACCTATTTTCCCTCTTGCCGTCACTGCCGTTTTTCTCCTCCCTTCCGCCGTTATTTACGGCTCCACAGCCGCACTGCTGCTCCAATCTGGGCCGCCCTGGCCGCATGAAAGGCACCCGTTGCTCTGAGTTATTTTATGCCAGCTACACTGCTCATTCCCCGCTTTCCGTAACTTGCTGATAATTCCCTTTGCACTCACCCAGTCAAAAACGAAAACTCCGTGTCAGTGAACGCCGTCGGACGCAGTGCCAGCGCACTCCTGCACGTGTTGGCCGGGCCGGTGTCCCGACGCCAGCCCCATTGCGGGGTGCAGCCCCCCTTAGCGAAGCCACACCTGGAGGGCTAGGTGCCCACCGGCGCTTGGGGGGATGCAGGGACGGAAGGGAAACTCCTTTTGCAAATCTGAGGACCGATCCTGCAACACTGACCCCTCACTGCCGCTGCGGCGGAGGGGAGCTTCTCCTGAGGATGCTCTGCATAAATCAAGCAGTGTTTTGCCCTTTGTCCTTTATTTGTCTACTGCTTTTATTTCATCCCCTCCTCCCTACGCCGATCAGCAGCCTTTCTGAAGCCACACCAGAGATTTCATAAAATGTTATGGCGTTTGGCTGGACGAGGGGAGGGGAGGTGGGCTGCTACTTAAAGATGGAGAAAAATAAACTTGCTAACCTGCCTGTAACTGGGCTGTAGGCATCAAAGTGTGAGAGCTTTCCACTCTCTTCACTTGTGACGGGCACGGTTTGCCCGAGCTCCGGCCCCAGGTCCTGGTGCAGCGCTAGCCTGGCTTACCCGCCAGCGGAGCCAGCCGCCCGGGCTGGCTCTGGCCTCTACGAGCTGGAGAGACTCCGCCTGATTTCCCTCTGGATGCGGTCTGAACGACCAGCCGAATAACTAAAAATCCAACCTCAGTGAATCCGCTGAACGGGCTAATCCCCACAAATAGAGGGGATTTAGGATGTGACGCTGGGGTTCTTATCCAATTGCACAAATCTGCGTAGATCCAGCCACGCTGGAGCTCCCGCGCCGCGCGAGGAGGTCGCAAAATGCCGGGCGGGTGCTCGCAGCCGGCAGCTCTGCATGTGTCAGAGGTACAAGAGTGCTGTGGTTTGGAGCCATCATGGTGAACATACTCATGTTTTGTAATTAAATATTGTCACTAAGGCTTCGCATCACTAATTACATATTTAAATCCAGCAGTTATTTACATTTCTGCACTCTGATTTCTACTGAAAACTGTAACGGTTAATGTCACTACTGATGCAAACCTGATGGCATCTGCCCATAAAGAGATGATTATAAAAGATTAGCGCCTTAGCTATAAATTCATCTCGCTAATAAGCAACATGCTCATGATTGAAAGGCACAGAGACTTTGGAAAGTAGTTAGGTGTTTTATTTCCTTTTAAAAAAAAAAAAACTATTTGATGACAATGAAAGAAGTGCTTGAGAACAGCGTGAGTGTCAAAAGTATCAGTGCCGTGCGTTCGATAATTCTGGAAAGAGTGATAAATAGCGGATCCTCAATTACATCTTTGCTTTATTCCCCAAGTGACTTGTATTTCTGTTGATATACAGTCAATGGGATTGCCGTTGTTTCCCAATGCAAGGAAAATGCCCTTCATGAAAACATTATTAATTAGGCAGAGCTGTAATTGTGGGGAGTGCTGGAGGAGAGGCTGACGGGGAGAGTAGGGAGAGCTCCCGCCGTCTGCGCCCTGCACTTGCCGCTGCCTCGGTGGCAGCAGCCGAGGGGACCAGGGTGCGGCGAGGGGCAGGGAGGGCTCATCAGCGGGGACCAGAGGGGCTACGGGGCAGGGACCGTCCCAACAGAAAGGGAAGGGGAGTGCTGTTTGGGACCCCCCCAGCCCCTACCCCCAGAACCTGCGCTGGGCTGCTGGCCTTGACGGCGGAGCCTCGGTCTCTGCTGGCTCTGGGCTGGCCCACGCAGGCCAGCGCTACCCAGGGAGCCCTTTCTCTCCCCAGACAGGCTTTTAGCGCATCTCATCCTCCGCCGCGCCCAGGTGAGACATCCCGGTGCTGGTGGGAGCACACAGCAGCAGAGCCGTTCCGTGCCTTCATCCCCGAAGGGACTGCTTGGCTGGAGCGCGGGGGCACAGCCCCTGCTGAAACCCCTTTGGCTCTTTTTGAAAACGCTCACTGCGTCCATAAACCAGGTTTTTCCATTCACGGTATGGCCCTTGTTTCCCTTTAATAAACCTGTAATTGTACATGCTCACGGATATTTGCTGTGCTTCACGCTTTGACATCTCCCGCATGAACCTTACCCAGGTTAAGAGAGGTCACCAGTCAGTAATGATTTCCCAAGAGCCCCAAACCAGAATCTGGTTTTTTATTTGGAATATCTTTTATTTAATTAACTGCCGAATCAGGCAGGCAGTGTTCTCTGCGTAACCTACTGGTATGGGAAACATTTCAGCGAATTTCCAACAGAATTCCTCCCTCCTGCGGCGGAGCCGCCCGCTGCGCGCTCGCGGGCAGTGCCCACGGCTCCGGCTTCCTTTCCCCTCTTCTCCTCTCTCTCTTTTTAATTACGAAAATCAAGGAACCCGTAATTCCCGCGACAGCTGTGACTACATTCAGACTTAACCATAAACTATGCAGCAAATGCTTGGTTTGTAGAAAACCATGTTCCATAACATATGTTTCTCATTATGGGGTAAATTTGCAGAAGAATAAGGCTGGTTCCTTCTGCAGGTGCAAAGCAACGCAGCGCGTTTCCTGCTACCTGCCTTGCACCTGCAGCCCAGCCTTCGGAAGCGCAAGGACAGAGGCGCTTTGCAACGCCACTGGAGGAGCAATTCCGGCCTGCGCGCGTCCCCTGCACGCCCACCCCGAGGGCACGGCTGCGCGGCGGGCGGCTGGCCCTCCTTGCAGCGGTGAACGCGCCCGGAATAAAGCAGTGCCATGATTTGTGGGTGACAGGGGGGACAGCGGGTGGGAACGCTGTGGTGGAAACACGGGACAGTGGGAGATGGGGGTTTCTGTGCTTCGGCGGGGCTGGCCTGCGCCTGCTCGGCACGGCTGTCCCTGCAAGGACTGTTCTGCCCCAAAGCTCTTTCCGAAGTGACCAGGTGAAAGCCTGCCTGGCCTTCAGCAGCCCCTTGCACCGACCAGAGACCACCTGAGCAGAGGTCCTGGTCCTTTGGCCCGCGCTGGACCCATCCCAGGATCTGCATGCACCAGCACAGAGGTGCAGCTGGTCCCAGCGGTGCCGGGAGCCTCCCTGTCCCCTGCTCCATCCCTCCGTGCCACGGCTGCACGTTTATGGGCTGCGCTGCCTCCAGATTTGCCTGTCAGAGTCCGAAACGGGCGTGGGAGAAGAGGGTGACTTTGCCCTCCCACAAAACCGCCTGGGTCTCTCACTTCAGTCTCACTGAAGCCCCAGGACCATACGGCATCGTCACACGGGAACCGTTTCTCAGCTCAGCCCCAAAACCTCCAGCCGTGCCCCATGTACAGAAATGAGGGCTGCAGCAGGCCCGTTCCATTTGGGCAGCCAGAGATGGCGACGGCCCCGTGGAGCTGACGAGGCCATCGCTGCCTTTGCCGCACCGGGCCCGGGCCCAGGGCAGAGCGTGGCACCAGGGCAGCGAGCGGCTTCGCCCCGTCCCTCCCAGCGCCCCGGAGCCCAGGCTGCCCCCGTGGCAGGCTCATGTGCAGCCAGGCAGGGCTCAGCTGTGAAGTCCTCCTCAGTCCCCAAGTAAAGAACACTTCCTCCCCCTCCTGGCTGCTCTGATTCCATCCTTCCACCATCTGAATCACGTATTCCTGCTCTCCTGTGAGCAAATCTTTCCATTTCCATTCCCTCTCCGCATCCATTGTCTCCACCTGACTCCATCCAAAACGCCTTGCCTCATAAAAAGTTTGAAAAGTTTATCAGAAGCACACTGCAAACGGGCAAGAGAATTTCATGTTAATCAAAATAAGCATTGGCAAATTTACCAGCAAGAAAAATGAAATCAAAGCTGCTTCTTCGTCTGGAACCATCAATCCCCCCTGAATGCAGACGCTGCATGGAGAGTTATGTCCCGGCATGGCCCGGCCGAGCACTCCATGGGAGGCCATCCCCTGTCTTGGTCCCTGGCCGCCGTCTTCCTCACGCCCTTCTCCCACGCCAGTGCCGCTCTCACCGCGGCGCGGCTCAGCTCAGCGCCCGCGGGCAGGCGGGCTGGCAGGGGGTACCGGCTCTGCTGCAGCCGCTACTGGGCGGCGCCGGGGGCTGCGCCTCCCTTCTTTCGAAAAGCAGAGCGCCCGCACGCCGGAGCATGGCTGCACAGAAGGCGCTCCTCCTTAGGAAGGGTGCGTTCACTTGCGCGGTGCTTTCCTCAGCGGCTTTTGGCCACATTAGAACCTTGGCTTTCCCTTCAGTTTTAGGGCAAGCGTTTTGCTGTGGGTAGTTCTATGGAGAAATGTGTTGCAAAAAAAAAAAGTTTAGTTGTGGCAGTTCCTCTAAGATATCGCAGAATGGGACGGCCCTGCCTCCTGCAGCACCCGCAGAACAAGTCTAACTTCAGCCTACCCTGCAAGAGCCCCCTGGGAGAGCGTATTTGATCCTCGTCGCTTCAGTTTTTCAGTTGAAATCTATGCACATTGAGAACAGGGATAAAGAAAAAGAAAACAAATTATTAGAAGTACAGAAGTGTGTTTTCCTACTTCCTCTACAAAATTGCTTCACTGGCTGCAAGAGCAGGTTGCCGTTCAGTATTAACTAGACAGGTATTAGCAATAGCCCGTGTCACTGTTTTAAAGGAAATCAATGTACAACATAAATGCAAAATCAAAAGGTTCTTCCCTGATGGTGTCATCTCACTAGCACTGAACAAATAAACCCCACGTCATGTTTTACTGCTCCTCGGCCCCTTGGCCTCGCTTGAACGGCCCAGATGTTCCAAGAGTTGCACGCTGGAGATCGGGGCAGCAAATGGGCTGCTCGTCGCGAAGAGCGACTGGCGGTCCGTATGTGGCTGGGCTCCAGCAGACACACTCCCACCTTGGGCCGGGCCAGCCCGAGAACCCGGTGGTGACGGCCACACTTGACGGCCGTGGGATTTGGGCACACGAAGGAGTGCGAACACCTTGGTCCGATCATCACGGCATAGCCTTGCGCAGCCACGGGTGTGTTTCGTAAGGAGAAGTGGCTTTCCCAGTCCTACAGGACAAACAGGAGCCGGAGGTTTATTTCCGTACTTCTCAGGTGGGTGATGGCGCAATCCCAACGGGCTGAAGAGCAAAGCGCCTTATCCGCTGTGTTCTGAGGGCGGCTGTAGGCACGGGAGGGCTGGGCTGCCCCGCGAGAGCACCTCTGTTCGGAGCATCGCCGAGGGCGAGCCTCTGCTCCCGCGGGAGCACCAGCCCAAACAGGACAGCGGGGCGCAAGGCCAAACGCTGGCCACGGCTGACGTCCACCACCAAGCTGAGTTAAAGCAGATCTGTTGGACAGATATGCAGTCTGGTTTTAATGACTAAGCCACGGGGGTGTGCCACCTCCCCAGTAACCGCTCCGTATGTTTGATTATGCTCGCTTTTCTTCCAAGGCTGAGTTTGTCGAAACTCAACTTCCAAGCGAAACTTTAAGTGAAGAATGAAGATTATATTTTTAGGATCCGTGATCATGTGCTGGGAGAAAGCACACAGAACACATAACATATCAAGAAAAGTTGCCTCATTAGATTAATTAACTTGTGCAGGCAAATCCTTCCATGCCAGCTCTGGCAGGAGCGAGAGCCCTCAGCTGCCATTGCTTCCCAGGAAGGGGGAGCGCCCAATCCTGCAGGAATATTCAGCCTCTCGCGGGTTTGCAAGGGCAGAGTCCAAAATTTGTGCCCTTTGCAGTATACATGAATACACAGCTTTTCCTTCAGTCCACCCACAGCACACATAGAAAACCCGTGCTGTTAGCGCATAAAGAAAAGGAGCCACACGTGGGAAATGACGCGCCCCGCCATCCCTCAGCTGGCCCTGCGGCCCCTCGGGAGGGCCGCTGCCCGCAGAGCCGGGGTGCCAGCGTCCCCCAGGCCTGCGGCTGCCGCGTGGCCACCCCCTTCCCCGCCTCTGTCCCGTCTTCCCGCGCCGCGCAGCCTGCCCTCTTCCCGTCCCTCAGCCTTATAATTCAATGTCAAGGGGGCTTATGTAATATTTAGGCATGTGTTACACTAAATTAATCTTAACATGAAAAATCTTTTGATTACATAGTATGTTTTTGTCATTGATTGATTAATTCATTTATTCATATAGTAATGCTATGTCCAACTTCTATTTATATTCGGTTGTAAGAGAAAGTTCCTATTCATGTCAGAGGAGATGAATTAAAATAGTTATCACTGGCATTTGCCAGTCTGCTGTTTCACGGGGTCCCTTTACAATATCTGCTTGCTTCCCGTAGCAGCCGCCTGCCGCCAGCCGACGCTCACCCTCCCTACGCCAGCCCTGCGCGGAGCGGCCGATCCCCTCCCGCGCGGGGACCGGGCAGCATCGGGGGCCAAGGGGAGCCCCCGCAGCCCCAGCCAGACGTCGGCTCCCCGCGCGGTGAGGACTGAGGGTGGCCCACGGGCCCACGCCACTGGCACCCCGGCATCCCCGCGCCGCCGCTGTCAGTACGGCGATATTCATTCCTGGGAAGCCGTGTTGCAGGGCTGGGCAATGCGGAAGGCTTGGTTGCCATGGCGTGAGGCTGCCCTGACGCGGGAGAGGTTTTTCTTAATTTAAAAATAACGCTGAATTAATTGTAATTCGTTTGCGGCCTCAATCACGCCGTTAAGGCAGAGCCTTCGAGGGCCCCACAGGGCAGTAACGACAGCGATGCGTGCATCCCCCCGGACCCGAGCCCCCGGTCCCCTCACCATTGGGGCAAGTGCGGGGGCAGCAGCTGGCTTGGGGGGGGTCTCCTGCCCCCCACTCGCCGCGAAGCTGGGGCAGCCCAGCCCCGACCGCTGTCCCCTTGGGGCAGGGCTGGCACAGCCGGACCCGCTCAGGGCTGAGGATCCGCCGCTCCGCCAGCACTGGCTGACAACAAGGCAGGCGAAAATTACCGTCAATATGTTATTTTAATTTTGTGCATAATAATGAAGCCATTGGAAACGTGGTTGTGTACACACGAAATATACCTTCTGCTATTTATATGTGTTTTTCTAAATTAAAGGGAATATAAAACCCGTGAGAAATCCGTTTGGAAACATTCCGCTTTTGGAGAGAACCAAATTTCAAGCCAAGCCTAGCCATAAGCTAGGTGCATAGCGGCAGTGCCAGCCTCACCGGCTCCCGGCAGCCCACCGGGCACGGAAAGCTGTGCCTGGCTCTGCCGGCGCTCGGCGGGGTCACTGGGAGAAGAGCGCGAGTGACGCAGGGCAATATTTCACATACACAGGTGTGCGTAAGCTTCATTGTCATGCAGATCTCTCCCCAGCCAGACACGTGCATTTCCTGGTCTCTGTTCGTCGTCGGGAAATCCAATAACCCGGCGTGTCCTTACATCTGGTTCGGGGCCGACCCAGTGTGCGCTTAACCATGGATTTCAAACGTGGGCAGCAGGGAAAGAGCTTATGTCCCCCCGGCCCTTATAAAATTAAATGCAAAACCACCCCAGTGTTAATGCAATGCTAATGTTGCAAGATCGAGGATTTAAAAGCCAGGAAATTCCACAACTGTAGGTTGCTCCAGCGATGCTGAGTCGATACATCGCCTGTCCTGTATATTCTGTGGTATGCTTTAATGATAAATATTAACTGGTAATTAAGCAGTGTTCAAGTATTGCTGGTGCCTCAGCAATACTCAAATAAAGGGGAGTCTGGTAGGAAACAGCCCGCGTCTGCTAGGAGACCCTTGGAGATGTCCTTCCTCAGTCCAGATAATGGTCTGGCACACGGGTTTTGAAGCGGTAAACTGGAGTTTTGACAAAGCAGGGTGTTTGAGGGCCAAGAGGCTCATTCTGCATTTTTGTTGCAGGGAAACAGCTCAAAACCAGAAGCCCACCCCCGGCTCTGTGCCCGTTCTCCACGCTGTGGTTGTTAGACCAAATCTGCTGGCGGCCAGGGAAAGGTGCCCATCCTCCCTCTGCCGGTCTTCAGGCATCACGATGATGCTGCTGTCGCTGTTTCTTCAAAGACGTGGTGCTCTGGTTTGGGTTTGCTTCTTTCGAGGGGGTACAGTGTTTGGTTCCTTTATCCTGGAGATACATGAAAAGAGATAAACTCCTCCTTTTTGGAAAGGAGAGGAGCAAAGGGACGTGCGGCCCTACTGACCTTTCACAGGCTCCTCTGACCAACCAAAGGCAGAACCACGTTTGTTTCTGGCCGCTCATCAACTCCTCCCTGTAAGGAAAGAAAGGGAGAAACAGGGATAAACGGCTCTCCCACTCTAACTGATTCGCTCCCCCAAAATAGAGACCGCTGCCTTGGCCGGGGACCCACCTGCCTGTGCCGCTGGGCCGGGGAGATGCTGAGGATGCCGACCCCGTGGCTGAATCCTGGCGCAGAGGCAGACGTGCGTACCTCACGTTATTCCTGCCCGGCTGCCGCAGCTGCTACAACTCCCTTCCAAAATAATATTTTTTCAAATGAAGTAGCAGAAAACAGCTTTACATTTTTGTTATCCCTTCCAGCACAAAATAAAAAATGCCTTTGCTGCCACTACCTGATTCAATCAAGTGGAGTACATTGGATACCCACAGGCTACAAGTACTGGAAAAAGCTGACTTGTATTTTAATTAATAATGCCATGCAGTGTCTCAACAACCCGGCCTCTGGCAATGCGCTTTGCTTTGTTCATTATTTGCTGTAAACAATTTCCGAGCAATGCGCAGACAACCCTATTTTTTAATTTCTGCTAATTCATAACATTAACAGAATGCAGGATTTTTTTCTTGCGCAATAAAGGAAGAGATTAAACCTCCTTTCTAGCTCAGGAAGGATTTCAGACAAAAATAAAACCCTCAGCTGTCCAGCAAGGCTTCCACGGGCTCTGGCAGGGCTGCTGGGCAATGCTGGCGGGAGGTGGGTTCGGGGGACGAGAGCTGCTCAGCCACAGCGACATTTTTCTTGCGGAGAATAACTCGTATTTGGAAACAGCCGAGATCTGGGCTGCACGCCTCCTGCTCTGCTTTCGCTGCTGTTTGGCAGGCAAGGAAGGTCCCTCCAGCTTTGCCACTCCGCAAATCCTCCTCCTGAGCACAAATCGCAGGCTCCCGCGCGCAGCAGAGCCCTGCTTTTAATTAATGTCTCCTCCCCGGGCCATCTGCTCAGCCCTCCCGCGAGCCAGGCGCGGCCCAGCCGCAGCCCTCCGGGCAGGGAGACCACCGCTCCTCGGGGACGCGGGGCTCACCACCTCGGCCGGTACCCATGCCCGCCCAGTGTGCTCCTTGCCTTTATGGTCCTGAAGGCACCGTGTGAGTGAACCGCGAACCCCCGCTCCCCACTGAGCCCCGCGGGCGCCTGGCATGGTCCCCTCGGGAACGGGGCGTGTACTGCTCCCCGCGCACCCTCCCAGGGAATCGCCCCTTCTCCAGGCTCCCTCCGAACGAGTTGGTGGTGGTGGACTCGCTGTTTGATGCTACCAGGTGAGCGGCAATTGGTCAGAGCGCAAAGTAAAATGTCACCCAAATGTCACAGCAATTTCCTAAGTGTCCACAAAATGGCAGACGCTCCTTTTCAACGCACGTCGGCTTCTGGGAACAGCAGCACCTCGCTCCTGTCCGCCGTCCCCCTTGTCACGGCTCTGCGCGGGTGCGGGATGCCGAGGGACACAGCTGCCATTGCACTGGAAGGAGATGTTATCGCATGGAGAGAAGACACCTTTCCTGCCATCGAAGCAGGCACTTTCATCAGGACCCTCGCCTCTTCCAGTTTGGCTGGGGAGCAGCTGGGGCCCTCTTGGAGGCCAGGGCAGGCCGGTTCTGCCAGCCGGGCTCTTCCTCCCTTTGACATTGAGCCCCATGGCCAGAAGGAAGATGGGCACTTTCCAGGATGGGGACACCCTTCACTTGGGGCCGGATGAAGAAACAAATCTGCTCCCTGTTCCTTCGCATTTCAGAAGGGCAGAGCGATCACACTACCCGGGGCCATGCTCTGGGATGGCTGCTCCACATCCACCTCACCCGTGGAGATGCTCTCCGAGGTGTGTTAGACCTCAAAGCCACCTGAAGCCCTTGTTGGAGGCTCACGTTTCAGGGCCAAGCTGCAGTTTGCAGTTCTCACGGGACCCCTGCGCACCGCTCTCTGCGGACACCGGCAGCTGCCTCCAGCCCATCCTGTTCCCAAACCCGTATCTATGAGAACACCCCTGCCCCGCACCTCGGACACGGGCGATGCTTCTGCACTTCTAATTCCTGCAGGACTGGCTGCCCACGGAGCCGGCTGGGCACACCCTGCCATCACCAGGGCTGGATTCCTGCCGGTGGGATCGCTCTTCCCGGCGCTGCTGCTCCTGACCAGGGGGTTTTCCAGCAGGGCTCCAGATTGGTCTCATCTCCTGTGCCAGGTCATCTTCGCAGTGGCACTGCACTTGCTTTGGAGGAGAGGAAGATGCCCTCTGACAAACACGGCCGAGACAGCGCGCTGGCACGGTGGATCCATCTTTGCAGCTCTGTGGCACGCGCGGTGCCTTGCTGTGCCTAGCGCTCCCGGTACAACACGCACGGCTGAGGCCCGAGCTGGAACACCGGAACACTTCAGCAGAGGCTGGCAGAGGCACGCGGGCTGCTCCCTCCTGGCAGCACGCCGCCTTGGACGTGCCCTCGCGCGGCTGCTGCAGTGGGAACACCTCTCCTTTCTCTCCCGCTCATCGTCAGCGCGGGTGCGACACAACGCAGCAGCGATACACGCTCACAACGTAAGACAAGTGTCAGAAACAGCACTCTGCCTGCTCTGATGAATATGTAAAAATACCGCCACGAGCCACAGAGGAAAATGGACCAGAAATAAGAATACATATTCTGAAATAGCACACCATCTGCTGCACAAAAGTCTTGCACAACCACAGCCCCCCCATCGGTGCGCGGTGTGTGGAGGCAGAGCTCCCTGTCCCAGCCTTCCCCAGCAGCCTACTCTCCACAGACCCGGAGGGAAGCCGTGTCCTCTGCGAGAGCAGCACACCCAGCTCCTGCTGTCCGTGGTTGCTTCTTCCCGTCGAGCCCTGCTGCTCATCTGGCAGTCACCGTGCTGTCATCCCGCCGCCGTACCACCACACAAGCTATTGACTAGTGGAGGTGAAGCCGCGGCCCGGTCCAAACCGCAGCAAAACCCCATTTATGTGGCTATGAGGGTACAAATCCTCCAGCTGAGTTAGGGCGGTGTGTAACGCCGCACATTGACGGCGACAGGCGGCGGCTGTGCTGACGGGATGGTTTTGCTCCTTTTTTTTTCTGTTTTCCCCTTCTTAAATACGTTATCACAGAGGCGTTATCAGGGAACATTCTGTCACTAATTGGCTCGGCCCTGGCCAGCAGCGGGTCCGCCCTAGGCCCGGCCGAGTCCACTGGACAAAGAGGAGCGACTTCCAGCAGTTTCCTACAGAAGCTGCCACCATAGCCCCCCCTCACTAAACAAAACCACAACAATGCATAAATAGCTGTACTTTCCATTTTGCCTGCTTAGCGCGTTATGAACCCCAGACATCGCTTTAAACGACTTGTCAGACACCTACGGAACGCGCGTGAGCATCGCAGCTAGTCTGATGAGCTGCAGCTTGATAGCTTGCTTCTGATGGCAGCCCCCGCCGCCGCAAACACAGGAAATTACGGCGTCGGAGAACGCGCAGCCCCTGCGCGGCAGCGCTGCAATTATACAACTCCTAACAATTAGGTGCTTACTGATTATGTGTTGAAAGGAAGCTGAATGCCATCAGATCACATCACTGCTGATTTATTGAGTTGTTACTGGCCGCATCCTGAAGCGCTGACTGTCCTTCCTTCATCAAAACTCCTCACTTACCTGAGTAAAGAGGAAGAGTTTTGCCCTGTAGTGTTTTAGGCAACAGTGTGTAATCTCCAAACCTTTTCAAATGCTATTTATAATCCTGAAGCATATTGCTTTATGCTTGTTGAGTTTTATAAACAACTATTCCTCCTGCAAGGACAAAAATAAAGCCAACCAATGGCTTCTGCATTTGAGTCAGGTCAGCACAAAGTGCAGTAGGCAGGATTTTCAAAGGTCTGCTTTTCCAATGTATTGAAAAGGAAAGAAAGAAGACTCTTGAAAGCTCCCTGGTTTTGTGCACTACCGTACGTTATGTACAAAATAAGGTCATACGTGCATTATCCTTACGCTAGACACTAGGCATGAAATGAAACAAAGCTGACAAGCCGTTTGCTGCGTGGTTTTTCTTACTATGGCAAACTTAATTCAGCTGCAAAAAGACTCTTTGCGTAGAGCACGTCATTGACAAAAAGGTACCAGACAACTGTGAAGAGAACAAGGTAAGTGATCCTCATCATCATCACTTACTCCATCTCCTCCCTTTTCCTCCATGAAGCATGTCATTTGGAAATTCACTGGGGAAAAAAGAAGGGAGGGAATGCATTCTGCTTTCCCATCTGAATATCCTTAAGTCACATATGTTACAATATATTTGCATTTTAAAATAAATACCCCTCACAAAAACAAATTAGGAATGGTTATTTATGTCTGACGAAGCTCTGCTACCCTGCAGTGCTGTCAAAAGGTCAACCACTGCCTCTAACTTTGCTGCGCTCACCATGACCTGGAAGTACCATCGCTAACGACCCTGTGGCTGCGAGTCTTGAAGACTTCATCATCTGGCATACCAGGAGCCCTGCGGCGTTCGTACTTGGCATTTGCCTTATTGAAATGTACACAGACAATATGCATTTTAAACAATTCCAAACTGCCTGCCTAAAATAGTCACCGGGCCACAGATCCCTCTCCGAAGCAGGCTTCTCGCTATCGCGGCTCTCTCGCCTTGATGAGCAAGTCAGCTAACGAAACGATCTGATGCATCTGGAGCTAGAAACTAGCTGCTTTATTATTGGCATTTGCTCCATATTGCGAGGGAAAGTTATCATCTGCGTCATCTGGAACTTAATTACTATCTGCCACCAGCCAAATTTGATTTTAAGCCTCTCGCAGAGAGAGAGTTCATAAAACACAACAACAAAAAAGGGGGAAATTCTGCATTAAAGAAGAAACCCAAGCAAAACTGAGTTCTGCTGTGAAAGCAGCCGCACCTGGAAGCCCTGCGTACCTCTGGGTCCACGATAATTCAGCAGTCCCCTAGTAAATCCGTATGATCGTCTTGAGACATGTCCTGTGTCTCCAGCCCCGACGAGGGAGCCTGCTGCAGTGGGCAGGGATGGATGTCCCTCCTCGGGTCCAGCCAGGCTGCTGGGAATGGCCATGCACCCACTCCGCCCGCTGTGCCGAACAGCAGGTCTGCTCCAAGGGGGAATTTTTGAGGTTTTGAAGATCCTGGAGCACTTGCTGCTGACCGGGCAGAAGAGGCAGATGGTTTTGAGATGGCATCCACCTGGTTTTGGGTCGGTTGGACAAAGCGCGATGTCACCATGCCTCCCGGAGTGACCCCCATTGATGGAGAAGCCCGTGCGAGGGCTGCAGGTGCCTGTGGACCCCCCCAGTTTGCTCCAGCAGTTCTACAGGGGTTTGCCGTGTGTTCCCAGCCGGCTGTGCACACCTACAACTTCACATGGGCAATACAGACCCCACCAAGGGGAGAAGCCAGAGGCGTCTGGGCCCCACGGTGAGGTGGGGGCACTGTGGTGCCCCCACCCCTGGCAGCCGCCAGCCCGGACCCTCGGTCCCTCACGCTGCCGCAGAAGAGCGTGGAGACGCGGAGGCTGCTTGGGAGCAGAGGTGATACATGCTAGAGGAGCCATAGCTGTCTTCTCTTGCATGTTTACCCTCCGACTTATCTCCTCCAAGGCTTGGAGGAATTATGCTTGGTACAGAAAAAAGAAAAAAAACTCAGAAAAAAACATTCCCTTTTCTATCCACCCTTGAAAAAAACGCCCGGGTGATGTCTCTTTCTGGTATTTCACATTGCTGGGAGTCAGGAAAACTAGCCCGTGCACTTTCCATGTCTTCTGTTTTAATAAACTGCACATTAGCTTCACTGGGCGCTGCCGCCGCTGGCTATCCGTCGCGCTGCGGATTAGCTTTAAATACACATGGCTTCCAATAACGCCGGAGCGGGAAGCTGTGCCTCCAGTTAAGAAATGGTTAGGATTGCTTTACATTTGCAGTCGCATTGAAAACATTTATTCAATCAAAGGGAAAAATAAATGCGGTCCCTCCGCTCTGTCAAGTATAAACTGTTATTGATCCCCTAAATGAAATTTGTCCATGCTGGTCGATCAAACACATTATCTTTTTTCCCCAGTCTATTACCAGCAATTGGAAACTCTCAAGCATCAATAGCAGCTTGACCACACACAGCTGTAAATTTGGCCTATCCGCTCCCAAAATCCGAATTATTCCGGGCCCCCTCGTTTCTCTGCAAACAGCGGGTCCTGGGCATTATGACTGTGTTTTTCCTGAGCTGAAGATTAGAAAAAGTTGAATTCCGTGAAATGCTGGGAACCATTTGTGTCACGTTAAACTCTGTCTGCGTGGCAATGGCCGTGTGACAGCGCAGGGATGTCACCGGTGGGGTCCTGGGGACACGCCTGCACGCCAGCCCGTGACTTCCTGGCCGGCCATGTCCGCCGGGGCGAACTGGCGGAATTTAGGATTTCATCTTTGACAAAACCTATATTAGTAATGAATGCTTCTGGTGCATACGCTGCCTTGCACATTGTCCGATGGCCCCTGACCGGTGACCTGAAAACACCAGAGATCCAAAACATCTCGATTTCAGGTAGGCTGCGGAAAAAAGGTGTCGCTTGTCTCTTAGCAGCCATCATGAGGGGCCCGGTCTCCACGGCTGTCAATAGCTCCTGTGTTTGTCCTCTGTCTTGCTGATAGGTAATAATTTCCCTAGCAAGCTGAGGGAGCAGTGACTCTTTATTAAAGCCAATGAGGGAGGGAGTCACGCATTTTTAAAAATCACTCTGGAAATTATTCCTGACAACTCTTTCTTGCCTCACTCCACTGAAGAGAGGCGGTGAGGAGTTCGGATGCCTCGCACGATGTCAGTTCGTGGCTTGGCTGCCACAAACGCTCAGGACGGACAAGTTTGTGACGCCACGCCTCATGCCACAAATAAAACACTCCTGACGCTTCACCTGGGGAAAGGGCAGCCTCCTGTAAGCTGTTACAGACAGCTAATTTTGGCTAAATATGGCGGGAAGTGCATTTTAGGGAGATAACTAACTGTGCAATATTTCGGGTGCTTTCTAGCACCTGGTTAAGTACTGAAAATTCAAATCCCGAGAAAAAGTCGTGACAGACAGCACTGACCCTGTGAGGGGGGCAGAGCCATGCGCTGGGCTAGCATCACGCAGGGATTCGGCAGAGCCTGTCCGCTTCCCGGGGAGGAACCGGTTTGGGAGGTATTTCCCCCAAAGTTTGCTGTCCTGTTGCAGACCCAAGGAAGAGCCCCTGAGCCCAAAGCCTGCTCCGTTTGCAGCCAGACAGGCAGGTCTGGTAACAGCGATGACCTCCGCCCGCGCTCCGGCTGAGAACACCATCTGGATGAAGTTGCTGTTATCAATCACACTTTTAACCTAATAAAAAAGATGATGGGGAAAATGACACAAAGAGCAGTTTCTGGCCAATATTGTTCCATTTCATACTATTATAACAATCTTCTGTGGAAAACAGAACATGACCATGTGTGGCCACATCCATTTCCATCTTGAGAGATGTCATCAGAGACGCCGCCGTATTCTCCTCCGGGATTTGTCGCGCCGCGGGGAGGAATCCTTCTCCCTTTCCAGCGGGGTCTTTGCCTCGGTCACCTGCAGAGCTCCTCCTCATCTTCCCTATCACGGGATTTTCCTCCTGTGCAGTTTCCCAGCCGGACTATCGTGAAGATGGCAATGTGATTTCTACTTCATCACTTATGAAAAGGGAAAGATGGAGCCATTTTTTCTGGAAAATGGTGAAATATTGACAGTGTTTGTCGGAACAGCAGAAGAAGAGGTGGGAAACCGGCCGCTGGCACTCACTCCCAGTGCTGCAGTCATGCCGGCACGGCCTCCCGCGCCGCAAGAAAAGCGCTTTGCACCACGGACCGCCAGCCACGTCGGTTACAGAACTGCACGGGCTTGTCCCGATTTTCAGCTTTCTGCACGCCCTGCTCTGCTCCCTTCGGAAAGGCAGGAGGGTGTCCCCGCCATCGCGCGGCTGCCGCAGCCCTTCCCGAGAGCCCTGCCCTGCGCCAGCCAGTGTGTGCTGGGGCTGACTGGGAGATTCTCCAGCGGCGTCTGTACAGGAGGGAGGGGGAAAACAGAGACGAGGAGTGGGACGCCCTCCCCCATTGCACCGCGACGCGTAAGCCACCTGCCAGTTCAACCGCAGCGTGTCAGCAGTACCAGCCCCGCCACGCTACCATACTTCTGCACGAGCATTTCACTTTTCCACTCTGTGTTTAACCTCAGGCTACAGGAACATGCCCCTGCACTCATTTGGTACCAAAAAAAAAGCTACTTTTTTTCACAAAGCAATCTGAATTTTGAGGTTCAAAATTAATACTGATTGAAAAATGTAAGTTTTTAAGTACAAAATGAGACAGAATTGGCAGGGAGCAGTTTCTGCTGCTGTTCCAGAGGGCAAAGGGAAGCGCTCTGTGGGCTGGGGTGGGCATGGATATTTGGGATGGGACCCCACGGCTGGGTCGGTTCCGGAGTGGAAGCTTGTAACAAAGTCCTCCAAGTCCTAAGGGTGGCCTGAGCTTCTGGCAATGAAATTAAAAGGAAAACAAAACTCAAAGAATAAAATGGCAGAATGGAATGGAATGGAATAGAATAGAATAGAATAGAATAGAATAGAATAGAATAGAATAGAATAGAATAGAATTGAATTGAATTGAATTGAATTGAATTGAATTGAATTGAATTGAATTGAATTGAATTGAAACGAAACTAAGATAATAAAAACTAAGGAACAGGACAGAACGAAGGACTCTTAGTTCTGAACTTAGACTTAAAAACAAAAAGTTAACTTTTGACAGGCCTCTTTTTTTTTCCAGTTTGTCCATCTAGATAAAACCAAGTGATTTAATTGTGCTCTGGTGCCACTCCTCCCATGACCCCTTTGACTCTTTACAAATTGTATCACAATGTGGATGTTCTTCCCCAAAATGTCCCTTTTCTCCTTTACTTGCATTTTTTTGGCCATGTGCCTATTCCATTTTCTGTCTGGGTGATGAATTCTCTTACTCTAAGAAGCAGACAGAGAAAGAAATCCACGTTACGCCGGGTTTCCGGGAAGGGCCGCGCAGCTCCAGCCCCCACAGATGCTTCTGCGCCCTCCTGCCTGGGACCCCAGCCGGCCGGGGTGCGAGGGGTCTGCAAAGTGCTCCCAGGGCCCTGCAATTTCAGCAACTGGTGGTCTCAGTTTGCAGAGGAAATAAGTTCAAACTTTTTGTTATTATTATTTTAAGCATGGAGAAACACGGAGCGCGGCGTGGGCTCCCCTAACGCTGCCGGTTTCGCCCTCCGGAGCACACGCCATGCGCTACGGCGTGCGACGCGCCAACTTCCCGCCTGCTCCTGCCCGGCTTCCTCCGACACCACGCGCCCGGCAAACGCCCCCGCGCTCTGAAGAATAAAACACACCCAAAAGAGACGGGACTCTGGGAGGGTCCCAGCACCTCCTCGTTCAGTAAGTTGTAATTACACAAGCCAGTTTTTCCCTTTAATCCCAGGGCGAGCTTTGCAAAGGGAAACAGCCGAGCCAGCCAGGCTCTACAGATGGTATTTGCTGGTAGATAATTCAATTATTGCAGAAAATTATTTCAAACATTAAGATGCACAAAGTTCAGTTTTCCCCATTTCTGCCACTATCACACAAGCTATTGATAAGATGTCTAAATTTATTGCAGAATAATTCTGCAGGAAAAGAGATAAAAGGTTCCTGAATAAAATATGAGGCGAGAGCTGTAAATTGTAGCAATGCATATCATTTCATTCAAATGTAGGAAGCAATTACCATCTGCTATACTCATCAGTTCCCTCCTTTATGACTTAATTATATGTTTAATGCTATCAGATCAAGGAAAGGGCACAATAGATGAATGAGTGAAAGAAATAGAAAAGATTCAGCAACAAGACAAAAGGCAGATGAAAAGTAACCCAAGAACAGAATTGATTTCATTTGTTGGGAGAGAAGTTAATTTAAATAGTATATTCTATCATCTCCTGTGCCGCACTGAGATAATATAAATCATGTGTTTGTGAATTTGCTTCATACAATTTTAACAAAAGCATTCAAGTTTCTGAAAACCTAGGGTCTGCAGGTTTTGATTTATTTATGAAACAGGTAACATTTACAAAGAAAGAGCACTGACTGACAACCAAAGCATTTAAACGATTATTAACAGTGCTTTGCTGTACAAGGAGGGGACGGAGAAGGAAAGCTGAGGAGCTCTTCTGTCCTGTCTGGGTTTCAGCGTCTGCCAACATTCCCTCCAGGCGACCGCGGCCTCGGCCGAAAGCGCGGGGCGGCCAAGGGACCACAGCCGCACGGCCCCCGCAACCACAGCCGCACGGCCCCCGCAGTCACCTCCACAGCCCAGCTCAGGCGCTGCCTCAGAAAGCCGAATCCGCCTTTTCCTGGCGTTTAGAAAGGATAAACGCTCGAGTTGGTGCGGGAGTCTGGCAGCGCAAGAGGCGCAGTGGGGAGGAGGAGGAGGGAGCTGCCCTACGCGGGACCTTAAAGAGCAGGGTGCTGCACATCTGCCGCCGAGGAGACGGGCGTCCAGGGAGCAGGAGTTCTGGGGGTCCCGTGGAGCCTGTCGTTTAGGGGCTGCGGGAGGCACCAGGTCCAGTGGGACTGGGGCTGGAACCCGCAAACTGGAGCCAGCAAATAATTGTGAGGCCCTGCTTTCATCCCTAACGCCCAGAAAACTGGCCTTCGTTTTCAGCCCCATTGCTGGAAGCTTCCCGCAGCTGACAGAGCAGCGGCCACAAAGACCAGGCATCGCTTGCTGCGGGTAACCAACTAGGAAATAAGAAACCTCGGAATAATCCCGGCAGCAAACATCCAGAGTTCATCCAAGGGCTCAGACTTTCTTGACTTGCTTAGCTATTTATTTTCCCTTCCCCTTTCCCTCCCTCTCTGTCCCCTGGGGATCCCGGTGCGGTCAGTCACGGCTGGGAGCTCGCGCTCTCCAGGGGTGCCCAGGACAGGCCCGCGAAATTTGCCGCTGGTTGCAGTGGGAACTCTCTGTGGGAAACGCAATCTGTTTCGAGGTGGCCTGGGCTGCGGTGGGGGGACAGAGAAGCCACGTGCTGCTCAGCTGTAGCCCCTGCCAGCCCATCTTTGCCCCTGTTCTTGCTCCGCAGCCACAGCCGCAGCTCTCCATCGCGTCCAGCCCGGGGCTCCCGCAGCCCAGCTCCGCACCGGAGCAAGCGAGGGGCCGGCGCAGCGCCGCAACCTTCCTGACCACACGTGACCACAGAGGAAAATAATGATGGAATAACGCAATCTGCTTAAACATCACACGGTGGGGTTAGAACACAAAAAAGTGTGTCATCTTCTAGCGTACCTTCGGATGCTTTTAATTTCCCCACTGGTTCCAGTAACATGTGCAAGGCAGTTACACTGCGGTCGGAAATCACGAAGCTGTAGGAAATAAAGCAGTACGCCTTTTCAGAAGGGTGGAGTTAGAGACCAGCCGGGCCGTCACAGACGCAGGAACATCCCGGCAGGCGGAACCTGGCAGTACTCACCCGGTGTGCCTCGGAAAGCTAAAACAAATAAAGTTTTAATACTTCTGACTTGCAGTCTGAATCCAGGTTACACTCAGGTTGCAGCATCACGCTGCTGCTCGCAAGCTCGAATGGCACAGCTGGTTTGTCTGCAAATGGTTTCCTCACTTGCACGCATGAAGGACACCTTCTTCTATGGGCTGATGGCACCAAAAAGGCTCCAGGCAGCCACTGGGCCCCTTCCCAAACTAAAATAAATACCAGGTTTGAGTCCCCAAGCGGTGCTGCACACGCTGAGGAGCGACGGCGGCAGGTCCAGGTGTGCCGGAGCTGCACTGCCAAGGCCCGCTGCAGAGTGCCAGGGGAAATGCCCGGTCCGCTCTGCTGCGCGGGCTGTGGGCCATCAGTAGGGCCCAGGGTACACAGGGCGAACAGGGAGGAGACAGAGCAACGGAGTCGCTACCGGAGGCTGCCCGCGCGGTGCGGGAGCAGGCAGGAGCCGGGCAGCCCAGCAGCACGTGCCCACGGGCCGCAGGCTTTTCACGGTGCACCAACCTGGCACAAGGCGTCAAAATCAAACCCGCGCGGCCAGCCGCCGGTGAGAGCGCAAGGGCTGCATGGCCGAGCACGACATCCCGGCGGGACGCGCTGGTGCCAGAGCCGGGTCAGAACCCTGCTGGGAAGTCTACGAAGAACAAACGCCATTTTATACTAATTCCCTTAATGTATTCAACCAAATGTCAGTGCAGTGTCATATAAAAATCTTTAATGATTTTAAAACAAATGGTCCCTGAGGCAGGAAAATAGTTATAGTGCCATTTCTAAAATTAATTTAATTCCTGCGGAATAGAAATTTTTGAAAGTGCCTGCTCAGTTGCATAGGCATTACAAATAGCACTAGGAAATACCTGAAGAGCCTTCCAGCTGAAGTCACGCGGCGTTTCCCAGCCTTTCTGCCGACTCTCCACATGCCAGCGCCGGGAGCCCTCGCTTTGCTCCCCATGCCTCGGCAGCGCGCGGCGGGCAGCCCTCCGTCCCAGCCTCACCGCTCCCCTGTGCCACCCACACCCATCAGTACCCGTCACGTCCCGTACACGGCAGCAGACCCTATTTTTATCACATTTCCCAGTGACTCATAATAGCAAATCTTCCCGGCCATATGCGCACAAGCTCAGGGCACATCGCACCGATATTCTGGGCCTGGAATCCTTCCTCTCGCCAGCTCCTGGGATGATCACAACGGCCCCGCTTCGCTGCCCGCCACCCCGCTCGGATGCTGTCGTACCTACTCACCGTATGCCGTGCTGGTTTCGTGCTGGGACGCTGCTGGCAGCAGCTCCGATGGGCGGCCAGCGCCGTCTTCGTGTCACCCCCAGCTCGGATGTCGGAGAAGCCGGTCCCTCAGCCAGAGCTGCCGCAGAGCTGAGGTCTGGCTGGCTTTTGCACGACATCGCCACCCGACCGGCCGGCACCTCCGGGGACAGAAGTGGTAATTTCAGCACAAGCACCAAAGGTTCAGGCCAGTCACCACCGCCAGCCCGTGAGTTCATCTCGGAAATCAGGCTCTTCTATTTTACAGGTGATGCTATGGTATTGAATTTTCATCTGCATTTTTAGATCATTTGTGTACCCCACCAGCCTGAATTTGTCTCCAGACCTCCTAAGTGCCCTGAATGAGATGGATTTGGAGCTAATAATGCTCCCTCCTCCCTATTTGTACAAATTTCCTAGTCTCTCCCCAGAATTCCAGATCCTAGCTGATGATTTTTCCCCTTCCCCTAGCCCTGAATGAGTTATGTATGCCTTGGACCCCAGGGCTAGGCCTCTTCCCCAGCGCACGGCCCGGGCCAGGAGAGGCGGCCATGCGCTGGGAACCAGGCTGGCACTGGGGCGATGCTGGCCAGGCCTCCCAGCAATGCTGGCGTCGGTGCTGGTGCCCAGCACGGAGCACCAAGGCGGGAGATTTCCTGAAAACTGCCGGTGTGGATAACTAAAATAAAACCCAAACACACAAATCATATTCAGTGACTCAGTCCACGCTCTCCCGCTCTCCTCCCACACGCCTCCGGGAGAAATTAAGCACTTGGGGTTTTTCATGCTTTGTACTTATGGTGCCGTCAGCCACCCTGACTACCCTGGAACCCTTCTGGAGAGAAAAGGCACGGCAGCACAGCTGCATTTTTAAGATCAGTATTTTACATTAGTCGTGGTGTTATTCGAAGTACAGGCTTCTTTAGAAAACAGAGATCATTCAATTATCGGATTCAGGGTTCAGAGCAGAGCCAGAATTTCTTGTGAATTCTGCTCATCATGATTTTGATGGACTTGTGCGGAATAACTGTACACGCATCTTTCAGCCCTTCTCCCATCCGCGCAGATAAGCAGCTTGCAGACCCCTCAGGTGTGTGCTGTTTGGTGCCACGCTGTCGGCTGCCGGAGCGATTCACCGGGAGCCTGCTCTTGGCTCTCCCGGAAAACCCGAGAACCCCACACGCAGCAACGTGACACGTGGGTCCTGTGGCCGGCACGCGGACCAGCCGTTCCCTCAGCTCCTAGCAGCTCCTCTGGGAGAGCGGCTGTGCCAACAGCCAGGAACCCAGACGGGGAGAAAAAGAGAGAAATGCTCTTAATTCCAGTTCTACTGAGTCAATTACCACACAGGCAGTCTCTACTATGGAGCTAATGCTGTGTTTAAAGGAAAACGTTTCCAAAGGCATAAAAGGGAGCTAGGTGCCTAAATCACATTCGCTTTAATTAAGGAAGAGGTAAACAAATCTGTTTATAATGTATATAATGTATATGTATATTAAAAAGCTGTCAACAATGCAGTGCCCTTATTTCCAGCACTGCTGCCCAGGAAGCCGAGCACCGTGACTCTGAATTAGTGGTTGCGCTTAGCTGAGGTGCCAGCTTCTAATTGCTGAGAGTCGACAGCATCCACGCGGCAGTAGATCACATTTCCAGTGAAGATGTGACATGGTAATTTCAGCTATGCCTTTACATTTATCCAGGAATTAAAGGAATTTTCAAGTCACTTATGGATCAAATCACCGTCAGCTCTTTGGGAAACCCATCCGTGTAGGGCAGGGTTTGCCAAGGCCGTACGGCTTAGAGCTCTCCGGGCTCCTGGAACTCCATTGCAGCGCCTCTTGTACGCCTTGCACAGGTCTTGTGCTCCAAGGTCTTTCCAGGCATTTTAAATAATCTGTCCTCAGGGTCATTGGCTTCTTCTACACCGGCCAGCCTCTGGTGGATGGGAATCACTCTTCGGAATCAAAAAACAGTAAAATATTATCCCCAAGAGAGCTGATGGAGTAAGTTGAGACTCAGAAGGGAGACGCTTGTCTTCGTTTTCACGTTGACAAAGACAAGCAGCGCTACCAGCTTATCATACCAGGCTCCTGGCGATGGGCTGCGCGCGCTCGGGGGACAGCCAGGCCCTTCCCGCAGGAACTGCCCCGGCTGTGTTCCCCACATTACTCCGACCCGGCAGGCGGGATGGGAATAGCCCCGGCAGGTGCTGTGGGGGTGGGATGGAGAAGTGGGGACCAGCGTCCGCGCCCCCCTCCAGAAGCTGTGTACATTCGCTAAAATTTAGTGCAGAGAAAAAAGAAAAAAACGGTCCTATCAAAATTCACATGCTCGTGTCCTTGTTGTTGCAATGCTGTTCCTTTTCTCAATTTCCTCCTTTAATAATTCTGGAAGTAATTTCTCTTATATTCTGACACACAAAATACCCTATTTGAAGTGATTCCAAGTGAGTATTTTTTTCGGGAATTTTCTTGCAAATTTGGACACTTCAGATAGTAACTGGAGCTCAGAGCTGCTGAAGTCTCAAAATTCTCCGCAGAAGGTGGCTTCCCGCTCCAGGATTCCCTGCGGGTGTGGGCGCGGAACGGCCAGCCCTCAGAGGTGCAAGGGTATTTGGTGCGTGGGACCTGCAGGAACGACGTACGCGGGGTGCGTTACGCCACGCCTGGGGCTCCTCTCGCCTCCTCGCTCTCGCACCAGTATACCACCCGTTCACACAAATTCCAGCTGAGCGCACGCGCTGTCCTGTCCGGACACCCAGCTCCGCGGGGGACAGCCGGAGGGTCCCCACGCCCCACGGGGAGCTGGGTCCGGGGGTGATCCCGCGCCGGGGCGGCGGCTCCCAGCACCCCCGCGCTTTGCCGACAACTTGACAAATTTGGTTTAACTATTTTGATGTAATAACGTAATTAGGTAAAAGGGTTCACCAACCGATTGCGTTTCACTAATTTCAACCATCTGCTTCAACATTTGTTCTGATGTGTACCAGATTTCAGAGTGTCTCTGCTCTAATAGTAATTAATGAAACTGTTAATAAGCTACATATATCATATTATGCCGCAATAATTTATCAAAGGATAATGTTATGAGACAAATTATATGTAACAATTCTAGAAAATGGCTTACATTACTAAACGTTGCAGACTGCTAACTAGTTTCTTTACTCTTCCCTTCCTAATGAATTCCCTAATTAATTTAATGCATACTTTATGCATAATTTGAAATTTAAAAACATTGCTGGGTCAGGTTTTAACCACCCTCTTTTACATGCTGTCTGCTTCTACAAGACACACATTAGCAAAACATGCCCTCTATGCAAATTCCCGAGCCCCGCTGCTATTTCCATCCCCAGCCCAGCGAACGCGCTCCGGCGCGCTCCCCGTCGCGTGCGCGGGTACGCCGGCCGCCCTCCCCAGCACCCGCACGCCCGTCGTGTGTCGCAGTGCACCTAACGGCAGCGGACGTCTTCACCAGAGCCACTCTGAATCTAGGGCACTATTTATAACAAAAATAAACATCAATGGCTGTTCTAATCTTCTGTTACGTAACAGCTCCGTTCTGGGGAAAGCTGCTCTCAATCATACTTTGTGGAGGCAGCCGTCTAAAAATAGAGCTTTGTCGCCGTCGTACACCGAAAATCACCCCGCCCCCGGAATAATGAGGTCAGCTTAAAAATCTGGAAACCTTTAAAAACAGAAATGTAAATTTTAGTTTCTTAATCTTCAAATTGTTAAGCGTCCAACCCACAACTGCCCGCTGTTTCCCAGATTTCTACACCTACAGCTGTGCGGTTATCCTGCGGAACACGGCCACAAACTTTTCTCTCAAAGCCGAAGTTTCCATTCTCGCCTGATGTGTAATTGCTACGTGCGGAGAGTTCAGGAAAGTCACCAAACACCCCGGCGCTCCAGGCTAACTGCCGGGGCACCCTGAGCTCTGCCTAGGTTTTAACTGATTGACTTTCCATCGTAAGAGAAATAAGACACCCCTCCGGGAGGCCACAGCCAGGAACTTGCCGGACTGCCACCGAAACGCAGAGTGGAGCCGAAGCTCCTCTCGCTGGCGGCTACCTGAGAACCGAGTTGGAATTCAAGATCTGAGGCTTACCTGCGGGGACACGTCTGTGGTTATACACTGCACGTAGCTAGTGTTTCTTTACATTAACGACTTATGTCTGGAGAGGGATTCAATGGAAAATTGTGACTTGCATTGGGTGAATTGTGAATTGTAACATGTTATGGAACTTAACATCTTAATGAACAAGTCATTCACAAATAATTCAGTACTACTCTACTAGGTTATTCACGTTTCATAGGTATGGTTGCATTAGAAACAAAACCACGATTTCATAACTGGGAACGTGTACGATGATGCGACGTGAACGAGCTGGAAAGGGCCAGTGTGCGCAGGCGGCTGTAAGGCTTGAGACGCCTGGGGTCCTGGGACGGAGAAGGGAAGTGCCGGCTGGGCACAGCCCTGCCCGCGAGGAGCCAAGGACCTCGCCGGGGAAGAAGTCCTCTCCTGACTCCTGCCACAGCCACACGCTGTCCCAGCGACGTTTTAACCGCCTCGCTACGACAGGCGCCTCGATGCCTGCGCTGCACAGAGCCATCCCACACTGCGAGAGCCCCGACAGGTTTTTGCTGGGCTCGCTCCTCCAGAACCTCCTCGTGTGTGTTTCCATCAGGATCTCCCAGTTCCTATCTTTTGCTTTCATTAAGGATCATCTGCCAGATTTTGCCTGAACATGATGCCAGGCTGCAGAAAGCTTGGCTCTCCTGTGCGCAGCAGGGAAGCACTGAAGTTAGTGAAAAGTCAGATAAGGAAAATCTAAATTACTGAAATGTATTTCGTTTAAAACAGCTTTGGTTACTGGGGGCAGCTCTCACGCACTCCACGACAGAGCGTGAGCTACCGCAGCCCGTCGGGAAAGCAGGCGTCGCGCTGCCGAAAGCTGCCGCTCCCGGAGGGGCCGCAGGGACACGGCTGGACTCCCAGACACAGCACCACGGGGATGTCACCCCTCCGGGGACACAAACCTGAGCAGCCACACCTAACCAGTGCGCACCGCCGGCCCGCAGCAAAACGTGGCCACGTGTACGGCTGCAACGACAGCCAAGCACGGCGTCCTGGTCCTTTGGCAGGTTACTACGAGTCAAACGCAGATCTGTTCCAGCGTCACCGTTGCTATTAAATTTCATCTGCATACACACAAACACGCAGACCGATTTCTGAGCCAGATCCTTCGTTAGGCCTTTCCTCCTTCTGTTTGCATTGTGCGTGTCCGCTTTGGGGCTGTCCCCTCCTACACACAGAGCAGGTTCCTTTCAACAAGTGCCTTTTCCAACACGGTTGGCTTCACGCAGCGCCTGTGTCCGTATCCGCGTCGGTCGCCACGAAGAGTATGCCGTGCTGCTCTATGATGGAGAAGTAATTAAGTAATCAAGTAATTAAGATATAGCAGATCCTGCCTTGTGGCAGGAGGAAGAGCTTGATGGCTTTTTGTGCTGCCCGTTTGCACTATTTTCTGCTATTTTCAGCCAAAAGGCCCCTTGCATTCTGCAGGTTAGGACCAACCACACGTGTCTAGCCCTGCCCTTTGTGGACCACTGTGTTGTCTTCGACTCTGCATGGTCTCTTCTGCTGCAGAGAAGAAATACAATTTAGCAAACCAGCCAGGCTTTAGCAAGAGACCATTCCTGCCCAACTTCTCTTTGGACAATATTTTTTTTTACATTAATAAAACACTATACAAAGACCCAGAGGGACTTATTACCATGTTACCCCATCTTCTGAGACACTTCTGGCTGGGAAAAATGTTGAGTTTTCCTCTTCAAGTTAGCTTGCGTCTGTGCTTTTCCATCTGACACTTCAGATTATTTTAACGATGGAGTAGCCTTGATCAAATTAATTCCTCCCTACAAAAGCAGCTGTCTTGTGTCAAGGAATCTGTTCAACTATCTGGCACATTCATACTTGCCAAGGAGGAGAGCCAAAGCGCAGAGCTGGCGGAGGGAATGCCTGACCATACCAGAACAGCGAGGACTCTGTAGCTCGTACGCGCGAAGCCGGAGCTTAGAGGGAGGGCTGGGGTCTCTCTCGCACCCCGCGCAGGGCTGGACCTTGCGGGTGATGTGCCCAGCCAGTCGGGAAGAGGCTGGCCGCCCTTTCCCTCTATGCGCTTCCCCGCAGCTCCTGGGGACCGCGGTCCCAGGGCCCAGCGCTCACTGGGACGCACGGCCGGGTTGCCCGGCACAGTGGCAGCTCAGCCACGCTGCGCCCCTGGGCGGGCTCCCGGGGGGCTCACACGCCCCAGCGCCCAAATCGCAGCCCTGGGACGCGTGGCCGAGGCCCGGCAGCGGGGACACCGGCCGTGCCAGGAGTGCCGGAGCGGGATCCTGAGCTGCTGGGCGAGACAGCCAGGAACAGCAAGGGAAGAGACCAAAATAACAATGAACAAACAGTGCCAGCATGGTGAATGAACCCACAGCCTGTGGTTTATGTTAAACTTTTATTTCTAAACCAAAGGTATTATTTGATTTAAGTTTAATCTTGACTCCAGGCTTCCTTACTCTCAAACAGCTACTCATTTTTTCCCTTTTTAGCAGTCCTTCTGCAATCCTACCCCGCACTCCCTCTTACTGAAAGTCCTGCAGCACGCCCCGGCCACACACGCAAATCCTGCTGAAATCCGAACTGCCTGCCACGTCTGAGGGGCGTCAGCTTTACGGAGAGAAGCCTTGGAAAAACAAATGAATTGCCTTTTCATTTGCGATCTCAAAGTATAACCAGAGGCTGGACTTTTAAATTACAGGGTTTTTTTAAAGCATGAATTTTTTTCCACTCATTTCTTTTCCTTTCAATAGTCATATGCACTGCAGTGGGTTGGAGCCCTTTATTTTTAACAATCTCCTGCTTTGTGATTTGGGATACCATGCATTGCTTTTAAATTAATACCAGAGTCTGAGAGCTGCAGAACACTGACCAGCTCAGGGTTTTCCTCTTTCACCTTGGTGCCTGCATCCTGAGTTTTCCCAACTGACCTTACAGCTCTTTAGCCTGGCCACGTCTACAGGTGCAACGGACGCCACACCGACTGCGCGGCGTTGGCCCCGCTCGCGGGCTGCGCAGGGCTTACTAACGGAGGGGAGCTGCTTGGCGGGGACCCTGCACGGGGAACGGAGTCTCCCGGACAGGGCAGTGGGATGTCCAGCACAGGGAACGGAGTCTCCCGGACAGGGCAGTGGGATGTCCAGCACGGGGAACGGAGTCTCCCGGACAGGGCAGTGGGATGTCCAGCACGAGGAACGGAGTCTCCCGGACAGGGCAGTGGGATGTCCAGCACGGGGAACGGAGTCTCCCGGACAGGGCAGTGGGATGTCCAGCACGGGGAACGGACTCTCCCGGACAGGGCAGTGGGATGTCCAGCACGGGCAACGGAGTCTCCCGGACAGGGCAGTGGGATGTCCAGCACGGGGAACGGAGTCTCCCGGACAGGGCAGTGGGATGTCCAGCACAGGGAACGGAGTCTCCCGGACAGGGCAGTGGGATGTCCAGCACGAGGAACGGAGTCTCCCGGACAGGGCAGTGGGATGTCCAGCACAGGGAACGGAGTCTCCCGGACAGGGCAGTGGGCCGGTGCCTGCTGGTGACGGGGTCTCTGCCGCAGGGCTCCTGGCAGCAGTGGGACGGCAGAGGCTCCCCGAGCCGTCGTTCTGCTCAGCTGGTGCAATCCAGTTGTGGGGGTCCTGGGCGACTGTCCCCGCACACCGCGAGCGACGCACCCTCACCCCGCGCGGAACATCACCCAAATACCCCAATCTGACACGGGCTGCCCCATGCGGCCGCCTCTGTGTGAGCAGCTGCTGGCGATGCAGCGGGCTTACCCACGCACAGCCCGCGCATGCGGGGGGACGCGGGGGTCACTGCACCCACAACCATGGCCACATAGACCCGGCCGGGCGCAGCGGGGCTGCTGCGTGGACTCCCCGCAAAGCCCAGCCGAGAACTCCCGTGGGAATGAAGCGCTTCCCGGGCGGGGGCAGCCCCGGCCCTGGCCTGCCCGCACGATTGCCACGTCTCGTCCCGCCCCGCCACGCAGGGCAGGAGCGGAAGGGTGTTTCCCCGGCCCTTTCCTAGCCCAGCTCCAGCACGGCCCCGCCTGCCTGGGCCAGCGCCGTCCGGCCGTGCCTCGGGCGCCCGCGGACCGCAGCGGGTGCGTGGAAACCCGCCAGGCACTCGGGAGGCCGAGCCGCCAGCCTTCTGCCACAGCCGCCACGTCAAACGCCCGCAGGCCGGCTGCTCCCACTCGGGACTCGGTCCCCGTGACCCAGCGCCCCGTCCGCAGCTGCGTCCCCACCCGGGCTGGGCTGCCTGCCGTCCCGCCCGCCGCCAAACCCTGACGCCCCGGGAGCACCCGTCCGGGCAGCTCCGTGCTTGCCCGGGGCTGAGTCGGCGGGGCCGCGGGCGGGGCGCCCAGCGCTGCCCCGGGGGCCGGGGCCGGGCCGGGCGGGTTTACTCCGGTGTTGGGTTACAGCGCGGGGTGGGGCGAGAGGAGCGGCGGCCGCGGCCCCCGCCCGCCCCTCCGCTCCTTGCGGGCACGGCGAGCGGCGGCGCGGCTGCTCCCTGCGGCCGCCCGGGGATGAGCGGGCTGCGGCGGCTGTTCCGCGGCAGCGGGCAAGCGCTGGCGTTCGTCTTCGCCGCCTCGGTCGCCTGGCTGCTCCTCGACATGGCCGCGCTCCGCCTCTCCCTCGGCGACGCCGGCGGGCGGCTGCTGCGGGAGGCGGCGGCGGGGCGCGGGCAGGGCGGCGGGCGGCAGCGGGCGCGGCCGTGGCGCGGCCCCGAGGCGCCGGCGGGCAGCAGCCGGCCCGACCCCGCCGGGCTCCGCCGCGCTTGGCGGCGCGGGGGCGGGGGCGGAGGCGGCCCGGCCGCCCGGACAGCCCCCCGGGAGCCCCCCCGGCCGCCGAGCCCCCCGCCCTCCGCCCCCGGGGGCCGGCCGGGAGGGCAGGGCGGGGAGCGGCCCGCGGGGGCTGGCCCGGCCCCGCCGGCGGGCTGGGCTGTCAGCTGGCGGGGCGGCGCGGGGACCGCCGCGGCACCGGCGGCCAGCAGAGCCCCGCCGGCGGACGGGGTGTCACCAGCCCCCGCCGGGCGCGGAGCCGGGCTGCAGGACACGCCGCCGCCTTCCCCGGCCCCCGGGCACCGCGCTGGGCTTGGGGCGGTGGCGGGGGGGCCCGGGGACGGGGAGGGGCAGCGGCCTGTCCCCACACCGGGCCGAACCGGCCTGCCCGCGCTGCCGGCAACGGGGCTGGGAGAGAAGGAAACCTCCTCCCCGCACCACCTCGGCCTTGTCAGCAAAGAGGGGGCGAGACCTGCCGGCCCCGCAGCCCCCCGTCCCGGGCCGGACTTCACAGCCAGCCGCGAACCGCGCGAGGAGCGGCCGCTCGCCGATGGCGAAGGCGATGGTGCCCGGACTGCGAACGCCACGGCGCTGGGTGGCTGGAACCGGACGCTGGGCGCGATGCCCGCAGCGGCTGCGGGGACACGTGCCACCGGCGAGGACGAGGACAAGGACGAGGATGGGCGGCAGCGGGCAGGCGGGAGCAGCCGCGCGGCCCACCTAGGTGACGGCCCACCAACGCACAGGGTCTTGTCCGTGGATGCGACGCTTGCCCCGAGAGACCCCCGAGCTCCCGGCCAGTTTGGGCACCCCGTTGCGGTCCCTGACGATAAACAAGAAGAAGCAAAAAGCAGGTGGAAAGAAGGAAACTTTAATGTCTACCTCAGCGATTTGATCCCCGTAGACCGAGCCATACCGGACACCAGGCCTGCCGGGTAAGAGCTGTGTCCCCTGTGCCAAAACCTGTGCCGCGCCCCTGGGAACCTGCCTGGTGGCTCCCGGGAGGGCCGGTGGGCGCACGGAGGCCTTCGCTCCACGTGTGCTCACGGTGAGATGGCTTTGCCTTTGCAGGCTAAGGGCAGCTTGTTGTTAGGGGTGAAACTGGGTAGCATTTGCGGGTCGTCCCTGCTGTCCAAAGAGGCTGGGGCACGCCAGGCAGCAGCAACAGGGCTCGTTTTATCTGGCTTGTCAGGCGCAGCACCGAGCACCGCTTGGTTTCGGTATTCGTGTGTCTGGTTCCTGGAGCGCTCCCGCACCCCACCAATTTGTGTCAGCGGCAGAAGCCCCCCTGCTCTCACACCTGCGAGCTGCCGCTGCCCGTCCCTCGAGGCAGAGGCACCCCACGGCCTCCCCAGCCTGAAGGGCCTGCTGGGCTCCCAGAGCCCCCGCAGGAGACAGAGCCACGCTGGGCGCTGGCACGATTGCACGCGCACACAGCGGCCTGCAGCCGAGGCCATCCGGGGGACGCGCCCA
The DNA here is from genome assembly GCF_036417535.1 of Chlamydotis macqueenii. Taxonomy (NCBI): domain Eukaryota; kingdom Metazoa; phylum Chordata; class Aves; order Otidiformes; family Otididae; genus Chlamydotis; species Chlamydotis macqueenii. Next base: position 859,352 of record NC_141561.1, on the reverse strand, counting down.
GGAGCCATCCTGTGCCAGCCCGTGCGCTGCAGAGCACTGCAGAGCTCTGCGGCTCAGGGGGCTTGGGTCTCTGGGCACGCGCGGGGAGGGACGCTGAGTTTTGATTTGGAAAACTGTCATTCTGTTACAGCTGTCCCCACGAGATGTGTAGCTGGTTCTGTAAATTTCAGTATGCGCCTCAAAACAGACAGTCCCTCCCCGTAGTCCCCGCAGAAAGGAAAAGGGTAAGGTGTGGGCAGCGCCTCGAAGGGGCGAGGGGCTCGAGGGGCCCCCTCTCCTGAGCTGCTGTGCCCGGGCAGCTGCCGGGGGGTCCAGGGAAGGTGCCAGCTCAGGTGAAGGGCAGGTTCATCTCTTGGACGCAGCTTTTCCTGCTGCAGCCGTCTCTCAGCCCCTTGGCAGCTGAGACCTGCCTGGTGCAGAGAGCCCGCCGTGTCCCTCTGCCCAGCTCGCAGGCCACAGGCACAGCGGGATGGGAGTTGAGCCGTGATTTGTCCAACATCCCAACGGACAATGCACAGGCATTCCCACGGCACCGTCGGTGCTCACCTGTGTGCCGAGATGAGGCCCTGCACGGAAAGAAACGGGGCGGGGAAGGAGGGAGACAAGTAGGGCTGCGTTCTGGTGGGCAGGGGATGGCATCTGCAGAAGTCACAGAAAAAGCCGTGGCGGCTCAAAGCCAGCTCTGTGTTGGACAGCAGAGCCCTGGAGCTGTGGGGCTGAAGCCACCTCCCTGGAGCACACGTAAGCGCAGCTCCCCTGCCTCCGGTGAGTGGCGCGCCTGCCCCGGAGGAGACGGCATTGCCGTCGGGGCGTCACGGCACGGGGAACGCCTTGGCCAAACAGGGGCGCGTCCCTGGCGGCGCTGCCTGGGGACGCATGCTGCCGCGCCGGGGCACGGGGAGCTTCCCTCTTGGCGTGGCAGGAATCGGGCCGCGGGGGCCAGCTCACGGCAGCGGCTGTTGGCAGCTCTTGGTGATCAAACAGCACGTTACTTTTTCGCTGGAGTCTTCCAGTCTCTCCCAGTTTAGACTCCAGTTCTGCTTGCGATCCTTGCTGGAGTGCTGGGCTAGACCACTGAAATCTAGCCAACAGGAGACTTGTCCTGCCACAGCCTTCAGTCTGCCCGTCCGCGTGCGATGCTTGCTGCTCTCTGAGCTTCGCTTGCCGTGCTGGTGCTTGCTGAGAGAAATACCGTTAGCTGGGGGTCAGCCATAACAAATCCATTGCTCTCCGCCTAGAAATCCTACTTCTTCAGGTAAGAAAGGAGAAAAAGATGTTCCTCAGTCTGAGTTTCCCGTCACCCTCGCGCGGAAGCCTTCCAGCTGCCTGGGGTACGCGCAGGCTTTGGCCAGAAGCTCGTTTGCTGCTCGTGAAGGGCTAAAGCGAAAAGTCCTCTTGGCAGGTACTGCCTGGCTGGGCACAGCCTCCACGGCCTGGCTCTCGGCTGCGTTTTCTCAGCTGCTCGGATCCCTCTCTCCGTGCAATGAAAGCTGTTGTGCTCAGCAGCCGTCTCCCACTTTATCCGTGGCCTCTGTCCCTCCTCCCGCCATGAGCTGCCTCCTTGGGTTCCCTGTAGGAGCACCTACAAATTAATCTCTTTTCTCCTGGTTTTGCTCTCCCTTGTCCCATTTCCTTCTCGAAAGTGACCTCTCTGGCAGTTCAGCCCCTGCCTCCTCTCTGTTGACGCGAGGAGTCCTGCCAGCACGCCCAAACCAACCCCCCGCGCCACAGAGAGGTCCCATCGCCATGGGCCAGCACCGTTACGGTTTCCAACCAAACCATGCCAGACAGCACATCCCCTCCTGGCTGTGCCGGCCCTGGACGCCGCCCGAAGTGAGCCGGCTGCAGGAGGAGGAGGAACGACACATCCCAAGGATTGCAGCAGAGAGGAACTCTGCGGCTGTTTTCACTTACCCAGAGCACTTCTGATGAGCTGCTGAGCCCTGAAACACCTCTGAGTTTTCTTCAAAACACCGTGCGGTCTGAGCTGCACAGTGCCCTGGCATCAGCGTCTGAGCCGGCACCGGCCGAACCCGAGGGCCCATTCGTCACAACAGGAGAACAAGAAGCCCGTTTTTGCGATGTTCAGTGTACCCGTCCCTGTTGTCTGTCTGTTGTTGCCGGCAGAGCGAGCGAACAGTGTTTTCATCCCAGAGAAATCCATCCGCAGATGGGCCGGTGCCTGTCCTGCCTGCAGGAGTTCTGCTCTGGAAGGACAGGAGAGAAAACCTGCTCCCGGACTCCAGCTAGCTGACGAGAGGGAGGAAGCGGGTCCCAGCAGTTCGTGGGTGTTCTGGGATAAGCCAGCGTGTCTGGAGGAGAGGAGCGCTCTGCCAGGCCTTCTGCAGGCATGGAGATCCGCTGGGAGACGGGAGAGCTGAGGGAGCCCCCTCCCCAAGGCACGCAGCGAAGCGGGTTTGGATTGCAGAGGGAAGGTGAGAAAAGCCGCTCACTGGCCTTTTCTTCAAACGCTGAAGACACAGGCCTGACCCAGCCACTGCGCTGGCGCAGGATAAAATGACAAACTTCCAGACACAGGAGAAAGGTCGCGCCCTCGGATCCGCTGGTACATATCGCTGGCTGCTTGCGAGGGAAGCGGGTGCCGCTCGGAGCCCCTGCACATGGGCTCAGGGCACAGCCGGCCGGGCCGGGGCGCCCCTGGGAGCTGTGGATGCTCGGGGTGCGAGATACGGGGCGCTCGGGGAGCAGACCCACCAGTACCCTCATATGTTAAATTGGGATGCTTGGATGTTTCCCCGTCCCCGACAGCCCCCTGAGTTAGGTGCAGAGGTTGGACTGGGAGACTCTTCCTCGCTGTCTGTGTGTTTGACAAGTTGCTGTGCTGGGTAACCCTTCACAGAATTGGCCGTTTCTCTGCTTTTTGAACATAATTCCCATTCTTTTTTCCCAGCAAGGCTCTCTCACACAGCCCGCGATCCCAAGCCCTGCGGGTGCTGGGAGCATCATGCGAGGGCACCCAGCGCGCGGGGATCCTTTCCCCACAGGAGTCCCCGGTGGTGCTGCAGAGCTGGGGTCAGCCGCGCTCCCCGGGGCCTCTGCGCTCTTTGCTCGTGGAGAGGAGATGTTACCACCCGGGGACAGGGAGTTAAAAAGAGGTCCCTGCCAGAAAGGAGGGAGTGCATCCTGTCCCCACGAGAGGGGCCCTGGGGCTGTGTGGGGAGTTCCCTCGCTCACCCTCTGCTCTCTCTCCTGACAAAATCCTGCTGCAGGGCTTGGCCAATTCCCTCCTCCCCAACAAACCCTAAGCCTGGAGATTTTCGGGGTGCAACCAGCCATCGCCTGTGAGCCCGTGTTGCCGTTGCAGGTGCTCTGAGCAGCGGGTTCACGACGACCTCCCGACCACCACCATCATCATGTGCTTCGTGGATGAGGTGTGGTCCACCCTGCTCCGCTCCGTTCACAGCGTCCTCAGCAGATCTCCTCCGCACCTGATTGAAGAAATCATTTTGGTGGACGACTTCAGCACTAAAGGTAGGTGAAGCTGCTTCTGCCTTTATGAAACTAATATAACTTGAGGCCGAAATATGATTTGTTCTCTGTAATCCAATTCTAATAGTAGAAAGAAATCGCATTTTCTCCTTTCGCCGTATTGAAGCGTGTCCCCAGCCGGCGCTGTTATCTTTCCAGACGAGGGGGATCAGAGGCCAGATGGGCGCTGGGGGGTGGCTGTGGCGGATCCAGCTGTGGCACCTGCACAGCACCCTGCTAGACTTTATCCTTCACATCCCTCCTGTCCTGGCTCACTCAAACAGCTGCCAAGTTTACAGCTGTGCGGTGCTGAGCTTACGCCCGTGCGCTGTTTTGCCAGCCCACCCGACCCGCGCATCCTCAGAGCTTGTGCGTTTAGAAACTGGAGGCTGTCCCCCTTCCCTGCGCATTTTCCAGAGCGGTGCCCCCTGTTTGCAGTGCCGGCAGCAGGGGAGGGACACCGTGCGTTCCCGGCTCGCTCAGAGAACGGGGTGGCTGCAGTAAACGCAGCGGGGAGCCAGGCATGTGTGTGCACGTGGTGGTTTTGTGTGCGTAGCCACAGATTGTACTGAACCTCTGCTTTGCAATGCTTTGGCTCTCTGCTGCCTTCAGCCCTTAAACGTTTAGGGATGATGTAATTTTCCAACTTGTGGTTCTTTGGGGAAAGTGCTGTCTCAGACAAACTTCAGAGCTCATGCCACGCGTACAAAGCACCTACAATGCAACAAGGCAGTAGGTGCAAAGAAGAGGAGAAAGACTCAATTTGCTCGTGTTAAAAATAATCATTAAGACCTATTCCTACTATTTCCCCTCAAAAGCGTCTGTTCAAGTTTCCTCTTTACTTTCTCCCTGTGGCTTCCCTCTCTATCTGCTCGTTAGCCAGTGAACTTCTGAATCGCTGGGTTTGCCACCGAAACCGCGCGAGTGCGGCTGAGTGACGGGGAGGTGTGCTCGGCACTGCTGCAATCCAAGTAGCAGCAGCAATACCCTGCAGCAAACGTGTCTGCAAATGATTCACCTCTGGAGCCTTTCAGGGCTTTTAACTGGCATTAAAATGCGGTTATATTCCCCTGGAGAACGGTGAAGAGCGTCAGTGAAGCCCGTGGGTGAGGGAGGCCGGGGTTCCTCCCCACAGACCAAATGACAAGCGGGTGGCTGGCCCCAAACGAAGCACCCTGAGTAGCAGCAGCCATGTGTGGCGGTCGAGGCTCCTGGGCTCCTCTGCCGGAGGGGAACTGCCCGCGAACAGGACCGTCCGCCATGCGAATCCCCCAAACCATGCACCAGAAGCCCTGCAGCTGTGCCCAGATGTGCACGCTCCAGGCCCAAGGACCCTGGTGTGTCTGGAGATGCTTCCAGGGAAAATCTGCCTGCTGCTTCTCACCCCTGGAAGTAGGTGTGAGATGGGTAAGTCAGCCTCGCCCTCTCCTTCTCCTCCTCTGCAGAGTACCTCAAGGAGATGCTGGACAAGTACATGTCACAGTTCCCAAAAGTGAAGATCCTCCATCTCAAGGAGAGGCACGGTCTGATACGGGCCAGACTGGCGGGAGCGGAGATCGCCAAAGGTAGGACGAGAGCCCGCTTACAGCCCTGTCTGGGCCCCCCGAGAGGTGCCAATGGCCATCTCCAGCGCTGGGTTTTAGTCCCCTCCTGCTGAGCTGAGGGCGTCTCTTGGGTGCGCGAAGCACAAGGGTCTGACGAGGGGGTGAGCTGTGGCTTGTCCGGCACCTCAGCGCAGCCCTAGCAAGCCGCAGTTGAGATCTCCCGTCGTGCCCCCTTGGCTCCGCAGCCTGCACAGGCCAGGCTGTGCCGGCACCAAAACGGCCATTTCTGCCGGGAGCTGCCCTGCTTCGCTCTCAGGCTGCGGTGGCCGTGCTCTGGGCTATGGCTGGGGGGGTTTTGGGAGCCGTGGAGGGTGACGGTGCCATCAGCGGCATCCCAAGCCCGCGGGGAGGCCGGCCGGCGTGGGAGGAGGACGGGGCGCCAGAGGCCTGACGCTGCCCCGGCCTCTGCCGCAGGCGCCGTCCTGACGTTCCTGGACTCGCACGTGGAGTGCAACGTGGGGTGGCTGGAGCCGCTGCTGGAGAGGGTGCGCCTGAGCCGCGCCAAGGTGGCCTGCCCCGTCATCGAGGTCATCAGCGACAAGGACATGAGGTAGGGTGGCTCGCGCCCCTGGGAAACCCAAAATCCATGCCAGTGACTTGAGCAAAACCTCTTACTGGGACCACCAGTGCATTAATTACACAAAGGCACAGGTCCAGCCCTCCTCACTGGCCTTCAGCGGCCTTTCACAAGGGATACGTAGCGCTGATGTACACCAGAAATTAATACTAGCTGTGGATGTGGCCCCTTCATTTATCGCACACACCTTTTCCCTTTTTCATCATTTTTAGTACATGAAGAGGATTCCTGATGAAATTTGTTAAAATCCTGTTGTAATTATGTATAGATATTCATCTTCACTCATTAAGGGTGACATTTCAATCAGGAATGTGACTCAGAATTAGTCATCCTGGTCTTTTCTCCATTCAGTTACATGACCGTGGACAACTTTCAGCGTGGGATTTTTACTTGGCCAATGAATTTTGGATGGAGGCAGATTCCACAAGAGGTCGTTGAGAGAAATAAAATCAAGGAGACTGATATCATAAGGTAAAAAAAAGCACGTCAGAGCTTTGTGAACCAACCTGTTCCTTTGTTAATAATTTAGCAACAAAGGCTCCTTTCAGGCCAAATGTCGTTCCTTTGCTCGTAAGGACAACAGAGGCGGTGGTACACGGTGGGCAATCCCATCGGCAGAGCCCAGCAAGCCTTTCTCACCACTTATGGCACTGCTGGTGTTTGGCCGGTGCTGCAAGGGCCGGGGAACGTGCCATCCTCCCTCCCTTCCATGCCCCATTACGGCTTTCAGACTGGGTAAAGCCACCCTAGTGTGGTCTGTTTTAACGTTGCATCTGTCAGCCCGCGGTGAAGTGACAAATGGTGTGGTCCTTGCTGTCTCCGTAAGTACAGGCTCAGGCACTGTCCCTGAGCATTTAGTAGTCCACAGCTTCTCAATGATTTCCTCGTCAAAGCAAGGGGAAAGGGACGGGTGCTTCCCGACCAGCCGACATGCCGTGTGGCTTCTCTTCCCAGGTGCCCGGTCATGGCAGGTGGCCTGTTTTCCATCGATAAGAAGTATTTTTTTGAGCTGGGGACATACGACCCAGGACTGGATGTTTGGGGAGGTGAAAATATGGAGATTTCATTCAAGGTACGTTGCTCTCGGCAGCCCATCCCGCGTGCCTGTGTCCCCGCCAGCCTGGCGTGGGTGATGGGGCTCAGCTGGGGGCTCCCCAGGGCAGCCTTGTGCTGGAGACCCTGTTCCTCCTGGCAGCTTGCTGATGTCTCTCCTTCTCTTCTGGCTAGCACAAAGCCAGCACCTGACATTTGCTGGTGTTTCTATCAAAGGAACTTCTTGTTTCTCAGGTCTGGATGTGTGGGGGAGAGATTGAGATTGTTCCATGCTCCAGAGTTGGGCACATTTTCAGGAACGACAATCCTTACTCCTTCCCGAAAGACCGGGTGAGAACGGTGGAGAGGAACTTGGCCCGTGTTGCGGAGGTCTGGCTGGATGAGTACAAGGAGTTATTCTACGGCCACGCTTACCACTTAGTCTTGAAGAACCTGGATGTCGGCAACCTTACTCAGCAAATCCAACTGCGGAAGAAGCTTCAGTGCAAAAGTTTCTCCTGGTACTTGGAGAACGTCTACCCGGACCTGGAAGCTCCCCTGGTGAAAGCCAGCGGGCTGGTACGTAGCCAAAGGGATTGCTATCTTTCATTTACATTTTTGATGGCTGGCAAGATGCTTGGTGGCACGCCAGTGTGCTGCCTCTCAGTTACTTCCCTGGCATTTGGTAATGTGATCGGATATTTAGTGTGTCGTAGAGTCACAGACGGTTTGGGTGGGAAGGGAGCGTTAAAGCCCACCCAGCCCAACCCCCTGCCAGGAGCAGGGACATCTCTAACCGGATCAGGTTGCTCAGAGCCCCGTCCGGCCTGGCCTGGGATGTTTCCAGGGATGGGGCACCCCGCCGTGTCCCTCAGCGCAGAACGTTCCCTCCCGCTGTCCGGCCCGGCCCCGCTCCCGCGGCGGCCCTGCAGCGCCGCCGGCCGCCAGCAGAGGGCGGCAGCGTCCCGCGTCTGCTCCGCAGGGCGGCAGCGGGTCGCTCCGGAACGGAGCGCGGGTGCGCGGCCGGGCCCGGGACGGAACGTTTCCCGCTGAGGGCGGTGGGGCACCGGAACAGGTTGCCCAGAGCGATGGTGGATGCCCCATCCCTGGAAACATTCCAGGCCAGGTTGGCCGGGGCTCTGAGCAACCTGATCCGGTTGGAGATGTCCCTGCTCCTGGCAGGGGGTTGGACTGGGTGGGCTTTAACGGCCCCTTCCCACCCAAACCATCCCGTGATTCTGAATCTTGCCTAGCCCTGAGCCTCAGCAGAGTGTCAGCTGCTGCTCTGATCGTTCAGAGACCTCACCCCAGCAAGGATCCAGCACTGACTGCAAACCAGTTATAACCGCAGTAACAAAAGTAAAATACCTCATTTGCCAGAAAAATTACAGCAGCGGCAGGAACCAAAACTAAAGGCTTTGCTGCCCTCCCCACCCGTCCTTGTCTCCCCGAGCCACAGCAGGAGCAGCACTTGCCGAGAGGAGGTGGCCAGGAGCCGCTGACCACAGGGCTGGCACGGCGCGGGGAGCGAGAACAAGAGCTGCCTGTCCCCTCCGTCCCTGCCAGGGCTGCACCGGCCCGTCTGGGAGCCGGCGGAAAGCAAAGCAGCCCTTTGGCCGTGCTTCAGGCTTGTCTGTGGGCCAAGGGCGTAGCGTGAAGGTTCCCCGTCACGGGGATCCCTAGGGATCGGGTCCGGCTCTCTGCCGGGGGCAGCTGGTGCGTTACTGTTACCATCGAGGTGGGAAGGTGTGGGAGGGCAGCTCTGCAGAGAGCAGGGGCAGGGACGCCACGCTTCCTCTGGGAAGCTTGGCGCTCGTGGAAAGGCTGTAGGAAGCTCCTGGTTTCGGGCACTTCAGCGAATTAAGAGCTGAGCATCCCTTCGGACATATCCGTCCGTCTCAGTGTGACAGCAGCGGCGGTCGCTGCTCGGAACGGCTGCAGGCACGCGAACTGAGGGCTGCCTGCTGGGGACTGTTGGCTGTCCGCTCCCGGCTGTCGTGTGGCTGAAAGCCTGCATCCCTGCGTTCCTTCTGCAGAGCACGCTCTGGATTAGGCTGAGGGCTTCAGTGAAACACTGGCTTCAGTGACGTCTTTAAAAAGGAATTAGCAGAGTAGTCTTGACGACGTAAACAATTGGATATTTCATGAGAAATATTTACTTTTTCAGCTCTTTTGTTTCAGTTGGAGCAATAAGCCTTCCTGTCAAGTTCGGTGCAAAGCAGTTAGATGACACAGAGAGCGCTTTGTTTCAACCGAACCAAAACCTCTGCTTGTCAGAGGTGTGTGTGAAAATTTTCAAGATGTTGCCTTGCGTTGTCCTGATGCAGGCCACCTGAATCACTCTTTATCTTCATTCTCAAGATTTAATAGGGCGGAAAATCTTTTTCAGCTAGCTCTGCAAATTCTAACTTACTGGAGAACTGTTTTCTGAATAGCCTGAATATTTATTGGCTGTGATTAATTCATAAGTTCCTCAGAAATTCTGAAAGAAGGAGAAGGAATGACATTTGCAAGGAGCCGGAGGTGTGAGCGGCCCCGACTGACGCACCGCCGGGGCTGTCTGAGGAGCCGGTCCCTGCAGACTGCGGCTGGCCGAGCCCTCTGCGTCTGTCAGTGCCTGCAGCACGGTGGGCTTCAGCCCAGGAACCGGGGGCTGTCAGAGCTCAGTCCAGTGTTTTCAGCTTTCCCATGTCACCTCCCGTGCTCCTGAGCACGGCATTAGGGAAATGCCCCTTGCAGAGCTCTGGCCATGGGGTGCCGGCTCACTGCGGGGGGACGGCTGCAGGGAGAAAGGGCAGAGAGAAGCGGAGTGGAGGAGCAAGAGCCTGACGCTCCGTCGCAGCGAGCTGGGGGCTGAGCACACAGCTCAGAGAAACATCTGGTCTGCGCTGCCCAGGGTGCAGTGCTCACGCGTGCTCTCTTTCTCCCTGCCGGCGCGAGGTGATGGCAGCTCAGTTAAAAACAGCTCGATGATGGCGTTCCTGCCAGGGCTCCCCGCTCTGCGGGGGCCGCAGCTGCGTTTCCCCGTCGACTGGGGTGCAAGGACAGCCAACCTGGGTGGAAAACAGGAGGAGCAACCTCGGGGTGAGGCACCGAGCCTGTCACATATGGTGATGGAGCCGTTCCCCAGGGCCCCTTCCCCAGACCGAACCCACCCCAGGGGTCCACGACGGGTGACTGGAGCCCAGGGCCCCTTGCCTCAGCTGGGATGGGACCAGCCGGAGCCAGGATCGGGCCACCGGGCGCTTGCGTCGGCTGCACGCAGTGGCTGCCCGGCCTCCTTCACGGTGCGGCAACAGGAAGGATTCTGCAGTTGATCCTGCTGGGAGCTGTTGTGTTGGGGATTTGCAGAACAGGAATATTAGCGATGTCCAAAAAAAAACCGACAAAAAGAATGTGTCTCATCAAGCCTTGACGGTTTCTGGAAAGGGCTAGTGTCAAACACGTGTAATGAACCAGATGTGCGTTTACACCCCGCTGCGAGGGCCGTGACACATCAGCTCTGCTCCACGCGGCGCAGTGGGCAGTGTTCATCAGTCCTGTGAATCCAGCCGGCTCACTGGAGTGTAGCAGCCTCTCCTCTTATGTCTAAACGTGCATTCTGTTGCTGTTTTGCAGCTTGTTAACGTAGCCATGGCAAGGTGCATCGCTGTGGCAAACACCACGCTGGCTTTCGAGGCGTGCGACGTTAACAACCAGGTAAGGACACCCTGCACGCTGAGCGTGGAATGCTCCTGTGTGCGTAGGGCTCCCGTACGTCCCGACGGCGGCCTGTCCCCTCCCCGGGAGCTGATGGCGGGGGACGTGGCCAAGCCACGCGTGGGAGCAGCGAGGGGCAGGAATTGCCTCTGTCTGCAAAGCCTGTAGCCAAGCAACGACCCCAGAACCAGCAAATCCAGCTGGAAGGGGAACGTTTGATAAAGCCGTGAGTGTGTTTGTGAGGATTGGGAGAAATGTTTAAATGCAAGCCAGTGGTTTGTGTGCTCCTGCAGACACCCAGCCACGGTGGACAGTCTTCCCATGGATCACGGCTTTCCTTATGCCCCGTTCCTGGGTGAGGGTGGGAGGAAGGGGAGGAAAGCCTCTGCTTGCCAGCCCCGAGCAGCCATCCCAGCCGGGGGAAGGCGAGCAGGCTCACAGCTCACCCCCGTCCCTCCCCGCAGAACCAGAAGTTCAACTACACCTGGCTGAGGCTGATCCGGCACGGAGAGCTCTGCGTCGCCGCTGCCGGCGCAGCGGGAGCGCTGGGCCTGCACCGCTGCGAGGACGGGAGCCGCAGCATGGCATGGCTGCACAGGTCACTGGCCGCCTTCCAGCCGGAGCTGGTAAGTGGAGCGCTGGCGAGGGCAGCCCCCGCTGCGGCCCGCCATCCCCGCTTCGCGTTAGCATGTGGGTGTGCCGACGGACGGGCAGCCTCAGCCCGGCGCGGTGCGCGCAGCGTGCCCTGGCCCTCTGTCCTGGCTTTGCCAAAGCCGTCTCTTGGGGACAGAGACACGTGCCCTGCTGTTGAGGTGTATCCATCCAAACGGCGTGCGTCCTGACGCCCCGGCAGCACGCGCCCCAGCGCTGGGGACACGCTGGTCACGCCAAGGCGTTCGCTCTGGCAGGGCTCTGCGCTGCCTGCACGGCAGTAACGAAACACCCCGGTTTTACATAAAAAACGTCAATAGCGCTTACGTGGAGATCACTTGATATTGATTGGCTTCCGCTCACAGTGGTTTTTAAAAGAAAGCATTTATGAAAAGGAAAAGAATGGATACTTACGTGGTATGACCTGCTCTGCAAAAAGCAAGAGTTGCGACTGTATCTCTGTCAGCCTGGTGTAGGTAGTTGTCCAAAATGCTGTGACATGGCATATTTTATATTTAAGAAAGAAATACTCTTAATTTAAGAAAGAAAAAATGTGGCTGTTATACACTTGTCATATCCACAGGTTCCCATTCCTCTTTAGTCTGAAAAAACCCTTTCAAATCCAGAAGACTGCAGCACCAAGGCTCACCTTGGGTGTTTTGTGAAAACCAGGTGAAAATTGTCACCCGCTTAGGAGCCCAGACAGCGTTAGCAGTGCACAGGCAGTTCTTGTCTCTGGTTCCAGCCTGAGCTCGCTGTGAGTCGGATGTATTTGCTGTTCTCTGCCGGAACGGCACTGGGCGCAGGCCGATGCTCCCGGCCGCAGCAGGGGCGGCTCTGGCAGCCCTGAGGCGCGGGCACCGTCACGGTGCCTGGGGACAGGCGGCCTCGGTGGCTGTGGTTGCAGCAGCCTTTACTGGTGCCAGCAGTGGGAGTGTGAAGAGCAGCTCGATGGCTGGTGAGTGCTGCCTGCAGGAGTTGCGATGCTTTACCTTCTGCTGTCGCGTTGTGCCGTGCTAATGGTGTGGCGCGCATTTACGACACGCACAGAGAGTCGGCTGTTCCCCGGGCAGCGCTACCTGTCACTCCGGGAGTGTGTCATCCAGCTGTGAGCCAGCTGACCACAGGACACGCTGCAGTGCTGGGGGTGACACAGAAATGTCCCTTGCCTTCGACAGCACGTGCGGCATCGCCTTGCTGGCCGCGGGGGTTAAGCAGATAAAGCCGACAGATGTGGAAAGCAAAAGGATGGAGATCACGCAGATTCTTCATTCTTTCATAATCTAATTTCCTGCCCCAGCGTTTGAACCGCGTTGCTGCGTTACGTGGCATCCCTGTCAGCGCAGTAAGTGTGCTCTGAGTCCATCAGCCGAGAAACTCCGAAACGCTCAAGTCGGTCTCCTGCTGTACGCTCCCCTAGATTGCAAGTACCGTCTGGAGCGATTGCCTTTGCACGGTAATTACTGGTCGGCCAGCCAGAGAACTGACCTTTCCATGGCCAGTGTAGGAAAAGCCGTGCAGCGCAGAAGGTACGGTCTGATCCTGGCTCCGCAACAGGTGTGGGCCTTGGATCCCACCCCAAAAGTCCCTGTAAGTCAGCAAAGATCTTACGTCTTAAGAAAATGCAGGGAAAAAAGGGCACACTATAAAGAATCAAGCTTTCTCAGTGGAAAAAGAGAGCTACTGCTGCTGCCTGAGTCCCGCTACCTAAAGCCCCCTCTCTCTCCCCCGCAGACAGACCACATCATCTCCGAGCACCTCCAGCAGCCCGCGTGCTTGGAAGTGGATCCCTCTCGCACAGCCCTGCGGGTGAATGCCTGCGACTCCGCAAATCCTTATCAGAAGTGGCAGTTTGGCAATTACTATGCAGACTGAAGGGAACCCAGCTGAACCAGAGACGCTGTGTGTCCAGCAAGGGCTTCTCTGCGAGTTGTGACAGCAATTACAAAACTGGGGGTTCATTTCCAAATGCTAATTGAAATCCGCGATTTAAACCAGCACACTGAGAGATGAGAACACCACGAGCAGCACATCTGGTTTGACGATGTCTGGACCAGCCAGGCGTGTTTCTCCCTTGCTGTGGGAGACTTTGGCAAAACCTCAAGTACTTTTCTGTATTATTAAACGGAAATATTTTCTGAAGTCCCCCATCCTGCTGTAAGCAAACTTTCATCAGTTCCCCCCAGGCGGCAGCAGCAGCTACAGAAACACTTCCAGGCTCTGTAGTCTGTAAACAGCAAATTGGGCTGCGTATTCTTCCACAGCCTGAGAAAATGGGAGTTTATTGACCAACACATTAAAAAAAAATCCATCCAACAAGTCGTGCTGGGTCTGGCCGCAGGATCCTGCCCTGCGGGACCCATTGCCTCTGACAGAGGAGTGTCAGGGTTCCGTTAGGAATTGACTGCTTATCGGAAAAGCCTTCTTTTAATAATGGGAGGGAATTGTGGGTCGATAAGCCACCCAGCAGAGGAGGTAAACTGCGGGCTGCGGAAGAAGCAACGCACACGCCTTGCCCGCCCCCACAGCCTCCCCAAGCCCCCCCAGTTTTTTAGGGGCTCCTGCGGGACCGCTGCCGCTTTCCTCAGCCCCCGGCTGGCCGCAGCATTGAGTTGTGCTGGTGCCTGTGCCAGAGCCCGGTGATGCTCGCTGCAGCCCCAAGCAGGGTGGCTCGCCCCGCTTCTGGCAGGGCTTTCCCAGGGGAAGGCTCACCCCTGTCCCCATCGCGATGTCCCCTACCGCGGGCAGAGGGAGGGCAGAGACCTCCGGCAGGACGTCTCACAACCCCAAACTTCTACCCACCGGTGCTCAGGATGGATGAAAACACCCGCTGAAGACAGTGAGGGCTTTTCCTCAAAAAGGGCTGCAGAACACAAGAGCGTGTGCATGCACACGTGTGTGGGTACGCGCGTGTCACAGGGACTGTTGCAGAGGTGAGCGCAGCACGAGACGGCCACTGCACTGCCCGGGCTGCACGGGGCGGCCACGCTCTGCACACCCAAAGTCCCTCTGAACTTACTTGCCTGGGCAAATATTTTTTTTTACTGTGAACCTTTCTATCTCCAGAAGCCGTCACTGGTTTTTGAAGGGACAGATGTGACAGGAGAGTAAATTGAGCTGTGACAAGACAGTGAGATCCAGGATATGTAACAGCGATGTGTCCCAGGCAGGATTTCTTCCCGCGTTTCCGTTGGGAAGTTCCCGCTGTGGGAGGCTGCTCCCCGTACGGCTGCGGCATTGCTGGGGAAGGCAGCGCTTCACCTCCTGCCCCCCACCCTGCCCTGGGCTGAGGGGCTTCTCCAGCACAACCCGGTGGGGACATGTGGGGCTGAGCATCACGCTGGCGTCCCACGCCGCTGTGGACCTCAGCCGAGCCGCCACCGTCCCGCGTTACAAAACCCCTCATACCTCTCCCTGGGCTTTTCAGCAGGCCCCAGCAGAACCTTACCTCTCCCGGGGCAGATCAGTGCTGACAGCGTCTGACAGGCTCAGTCTGCCAAAATACGGACTGGCCCAGCAGATTTTCCCAGTTGGCTCCTATTCCAGCTGTCTCTGTGATTTTCTCCCCCTCCTTCAGTGCAGCTAGCCTGCAGTCACTATCAGAGAAGTGACACAGACGTTTGCGCAGTCATCTTTTGTCAGGAGCGTGGATTTCATCAGGTTCTGTTTGCTGGCATTCAATCACTTGTCAGCAAGTCGGCGCCAAGCGGTCGTGTGTCACGGTCACATCCCATCGCCAGCCCTGTCGCTTGCGCGCTGCTTCCCCCGGTCGGTCAGTGTTCGCTCCCATGTCGGTATCTTTTGCGTAAGGACTGGAGCCGCCTTGGGGGCGGCTGGCAGCGAGCACTGGCCCTGCTGTTACGCAGTATTGGGGAGCATTCCGGGTGTACCAGTCAGCGTAACCCGCCAGAAACGAGAGCGGTTTTTCCGGCACGCGCATCTCGCTCCTCTCCGGTGCGCTGCCCGCTCCTTCTGCCATCTCCACCGACGGCACCCGGGCGTTCATCGTGCCTCCGGGCGCTTGCCGGTCAGGGGCCGCGCAGGCTTTGTGAGCAGTAAGGAAAGGGAAGAAGGCTCCACGGGTGGGAGGGATCGCCGCTCGGGCTGGGGACAGGAGCCGCCGTCCTTCCCGGTGTCGGCAACGGGAAACAGGTGCAGCTTTTTCCGAAGGAGAACAAATGCCTCCTGCGCTGCGGCAGGGAGGGACGCGGCACGTCGTGCTGTGCCTCCAGCAATAAGTACCCTGAACTGAAGGGGCTGCGGTTGGAGGGCCTGTTTGGCTTGTTCAAAAAAAAAAAAAAAAACTTTTTTAAAAAAAGGAAATAAATGATGAAGCTTCTTCCTCTGAGCCCTGTGTCTTCCCTGTGTTTCTGGCTGACTCAGACCCTTTCCAGGAGCTCTCCTGGCTAAGTTACGGCCCGGCTGAGCCGCAAAACATCACCCCTGGAAGCACCTTTGAACCACGGGTTTCCCCTGATTGACGGCTGTGCCCGTTCAGCGCAGCGATGGCAGTCCCCGGCGCTGGCCGCTGCGCCCCGCAGTGCTGCAGATGTTGTGGCAACTGGCGTGTTTCCGCCAAAGCGGTTTAATTCGCATTCCAGTTCAGCGTGCAGCGCTGCTGGAAACAGCTCCCAAAGGCGAGCTGGCACCGTGCGGCACTGTCCGGGGAGGGTGGAAAGGCGCAACAACCCTCCGAAAGGGCTCAGTCCACCTCGTACTTACCTGCCACGAGCCCTCGTCTGGCACTGCAGAACAGAGAGACATTATTTTTAGGCTAGGGCACAGTCTGTAGTTACCGCGTCCTAGAGCTGCGTGTCCTCGTCGGCATCCCCGCTCGTTTTCTGCCTGAAAATGCCTCTGCCCGAGGGGCAGCTCTCTGCCCGGCCCCTGCACGCGCCTCATCCGTCCCGTGGAGCACGGTTTGGGGCAGATGCAGATCATGGCTCCCCAGCCCGGACAGCGTCCCGGAGCCGGCCGGCATGCAGCCTGCGGCGCAGAGGACATGTGTGTGCAGGGCCGTCTCTGCTCGCTTGCCACCTCCGCACCCCTCGATTTCCTTAGTGCACTGTAGGAAAGGCCCTCAGGCCCTTAGAGCATCCCTGGACTTTACATTTTGTTTTTCCAGCTGCCAAGGGAAGCAAGAGAGAGGATCGCTGCTCTCAGCTGATCGAACTCGGCTTTCCTAGGGAGGTAAAAACCCGTCCAAGTCCTTGAAAGCCTCAGTCAGCACACCAAGTGTCTCATCCCTGCCCTTGCCCAAAAAGCCTGGAAACTGTTTTAGCTGTCACCTAGCATACAAGCCAAGTGTTAAAAATGGTTACAGACATTTGATAAAAGGAGAAAAAAAAATCTGCCTTTTGCTAAAGCAAGCGTGGGGCCAGGCCATCCCGTGCAGTCACACACGGGGGACCCCAGCAGAAACTGGGGACGGGCAGACTCCTCCCGCCCGCTCCGCGGAACGCCTTAACACCTCCAGCTTCTCACCCACACCAGCACGTGTGGTACTGATGTTCCGAAGCGCACGTGGGGCCGGGCAGCGAGGCGGGGAGGTCACCGGTCACACCTCGGCCGGCCCGCAGGCATTCGGGGCTGAGGCTGGTCAGCTCGGAGAGCGCTTGGCCACCCACCGCCCCAGAAAAGCCACCGACAGCCCAGGCGATGGTCACCGCCTGAAGGAACCGCGGCCGGAGAGGGGCCGGGGGCAGCTGGCAGCGGGGAAACAAGCCCGCAGTATGCGTTCGCACAAGCAAACCTCTGAACTGGCACAAACCAAAGTGCGAATAAACAAGTCTGAGCAGCACAAAGAGGGCTGTGTGCGCTTCGTACAATACAGAACTACCATTTATTATTTTCACGGTGCCAATAAATAATTGCCTTTATGTAGAGCAAGAAAAGTCAAAATGATATTCAGTGCTGCTGGAGAAGTAAAACTAATCCTTAAGAAAGCGCTACGGCTGCAGTGGGAGCCTGACTTGTCCCTACTCCTCTCTCCTGCCGGCTGCTCTCAGCTTTCCCAGCTGCTCTCTGGGACGACATTTGCAACGCCTCGTCCCAACTCAAGACCGATCTGTTGGTAAAACAGTTTCAAAAAGGCTGCATGGACAGTCCTGTAGTTACACAAAGGTTTTTGAAAAACGGAAAAAAGTTGGGGCGGAGGGCACAGCCACCAGCACCGCGTCCCCAAAGGCGCCTCCGCCGCGGGCTGGTGGGGTCGGCACCGCAGCCGGCCACCACAGCTACCCCCGGGAGGTGACGGGGGCGGCAGCGGGGAACTGGGGCCCCGGTGCCTGCTCATCCTTGTTAATTCGTGCACATCAGCATCCACCCACTACACCCCTCCATCCCGCCAGCACGAGGTGGAAATGGTGGGTCGCGAGCAGGAGGCGGCTGTCGGTGCACCGTGAGACGCCGGCACGGACGGACAGCAAAACAGTGCGCTGCGCTCGCAGACAGTCCTTGCTTTTATTATTCACGCTGCCCTGGCCCTCGCCGCGGAGCCGCTGCGCTGCCAACTCATTACCAGCACGGCTGACGGCATGGGGCCCGCGTGTGGCGGCAGCTAGAGAAGCCCCAGCCGGTTCAAGACATCCCATTGTTTGAGTACAGTTACGAAAGTTGGAGAGAAAATAAGAGGTTAAACTTTAAATCAAATGGTATTACGTTTAGCAAACTGATTATTTATTTTCCTGCACTATGGATGCCTCTGCCCGCTGTCAAAGCCAAGATGTTAAATTTTCACAGTGAATTACAAAATCATATACAAAAAGGAAAAAAAAAGCAGTGACCTCGTGTTGTGTGAAGAGACGTGTCTTGGGGAAACAAAAAAGAAAATCAAAACCAGAGTGAACGCTCGGCTCGTTAAGCAGCTCTCCCCCTCAGTTTATAAGTGCATCATGGATTCAAACTCATCGATCCGCTGTTTGGTGTTTCCTTTTCTAATCCTCCGGTAGGAGATTGTGTTGTATCTGGAGTAGCTGTGTCTGGAAATATCATTTTTTTTCCCCAGGCTGGGCTGCTCCCCCGGTTTCTCGGCCTGGGAGTGGCAGCCGGGGCTGGTCGGGGGAGACGCCTCCCTGCCGCTGTCTTGCTGCTGTGGATGGGACGCCTCGCCGTTCTCCTTCTTCATTTCGATCACCTGAACTTCGTCCTCTTCCGTGTCCTCCTCCTCCTCTGCCTCCTCCGCCTCCTCCTCCTCGGCAGCATTCCCTCTCCCATCAGCGAGGGTCCCAGCCACCTCCCCGTCAGGGCTGGCTGCTGCCCCCGGCTCTCGCTCCCCGCTGCCCGCTGTCGTCCCCTCGCTGCCCGGCCCTGCAGCAACACAGAGGGAGCGCGGGTGAGGACGGGCTCAGCACCGCCTCTGTGCCCCCCGTCCCGTCGTCCCTGCTCTCAGCGTAGCATCGCTCCAGGGCACCCATCCTCCAGAGCCGGCCTGGGCGCGGAGTGCCCCACGTCTCCAGGCTGAACCCCCGTCACCGCGGACGCTCGCATGGGCTGCGGAAAGGCAGACACCGTACCGCCGGGCCCAGCCGTGGGGCCTCCCCAAAGCGCGCGGGCTGTCGCCTTGGGCGGCTGCTGGCCTCCGCTGGCCAAGCGCCCCGCTCCGGCGTTGCTGCCCCCTCCCCGCGGGGCAGACCCTGCTGTGGGACCCGAGGGTCCCGTCTCCCCGCGGCTCGGGGATGGGAAGGGAAGGGAAGGCAGGGAGCCGTTCGGCGGGCAGTGCCCAGCCGCAGCAGGGACGCAGCGGGACCCCAGCCCCCCGGGATGTATCCCACCATCGGAGGTGGCCGACCGGCCGCCACAGCTGTCTCCGATTTGTCCTGTTTGGCACGTCTCTGCCTGAAATGATACTCCGGTGTCGCAACAAATGGCCTGTTCAACATTTCGCCTGTGGGGTCCTGAGTATTAATTAGACTAAATTGGTTAGGTACTAAAAAGCTGCCTGCAATTTAGAGATAAAGTGCTTGTGGCGGGGGGGGCATGTGGGGGACTGTGCCAGATCGTTTAATAGGTTTCATAGTGCGCTCAGAAAGCGGCACAGCTGGAGTATGGATGTCAGCTCTAAGTGGGGAAGCCTCCGCTGCAATTCACTTCCTCAACCTCTGCAGCTGCTACGAAATATTCTTTTGCCCATGACAAATGTCCATCTATTTTTCCCTTTCCGCAATCAAAGTAAAGTTTCTGTTCACAAGGCAGGGCCCAGACACCTTTCAGCGCTACGCGCAGGGACGCTAGCTTTGCTGGCGCCACCGCAGTGACTCTTCTCCGAGGAGGGGCTTCATATTTGTGTGGCAGCTGGTGTACAGAAAATATCCATTTATTGCGGCCAGGCGGGTGCGTAAATGACAAGAGGGACCCGGTGCTGCCACGGCCGCGTGCTGGGGAGCGGGGCAGAGCCGCCAGCCCCGTGACCCCGCCGCGGCCCGGGCCAGCACCGGGGGAACATCAGCAGCAGCGATGGAGAGAGCCCGGAGCAGATGTTCAGGGGAGCAGAGAGTTTTCTGTTCGATACTTGGGCATAGTATCACAGTTTCTGCGAGATACAGGGGGATTAGACACTTCATGGATGCGGCAGAAGAGTCTGGGCTGTGAGGTGGCACATTTTGACTCACAGAGGTTATTCCCTAAGCTCCCCTGCATGGAGCAGCAGCTCCACATCTCCCAGGGCCGCGGGGAGAGCTCCTGGTCAGAGACCCCGCGGCGCTTTGCTAGCCCCTGCTCACGGAGACACGCGCCGCCCGCGGGGAGAGGGAGACCAGCCGCAGCAGCTCCACTGACGGGAGCTGAGTCCCTGCTCTCCGGAACACAAGGGTCTGACAGCGTGGAAAACCCAAACACCCGTGTGTCCCTGTCCTCACTGCTATGCTCCGGGAAAACCTCGCGTCACAGCGTTTCCATTACCTTCCTCCGACTCCTGGCCGTCGGTCCCCACGTCCTGGGCATCGGCTGACCCCAGCTGCAGCGTCCTGTCGCTTCCCTCTCGCTTCTCTTTGGGAAACACAAAGCACAAGAAATGGGTTGGTGTTAGTGACAATAATTAGGTTTTAACGGTTGCAGATTGGCAGTGGAATTTCAGAGCAGATTAAAAACTGCTTGTTTCGTTAGTCACACGCTTTCCGTTGCCTCCTGTGTAACTGCTGGCTCAAATCTGTCCCTAACTGACTGACTCTGAGCCGTGGCTACAGCTGCCGTGGGTCAGGAGTTTTGACACACGCACACAGTACGCCCCGTTACTGATGAAGCCAGACACAAACGGAGCTTTTCTGCCCAGACACGCAAAGCCAGGCAGCCTTGTACTTTACCTTTGCACTGCTCCTCTCCGTCAAATTCCCCACGTGCTACGTCCTCTGCCAGCGAATTGCTATTTGCCTCCTGATTTTCTTTTGCGAGTGGAGCGGCAGGGCTCGTTTCTGCATTGGCGTAAGGAAGCGTCCCGACAGATTTTGCTATTTCGTCGATGACGCCGACGAGCTGCAGCGGGCCCTTCTCCGAGGGCACGCTCCCGTTGCACTCGGGCATGCCGGATGCCACCGGGGCTTCTTCTGTCATGCTTCGGGTCGTGCCGCGCCCGCCGACGGGGGCCGTGTGCTGCGGGGGCCCCGCTCCTGCGCCCCGGGATGGGGAACGCTGCTCCTCGCCCCTTTTCCCCCGGGGATTTGGGGTAGCGGTCAAGGCGCGTCTCCTCTCCTGCGGGCGCTGCGGCAGAGCGGGGCGCGCGGCCGCACCATCAGCCGCGCGGAGGGCTTGCCGGCGGGCCCTGGCCACGGGGCGATCCAATCAGCACCGCGCTGGTGGCCGAGGCTGGTCCCGTTGCATAATTAAATGCACCATTTTAATTTACATAAACAAACAATCTGAAGCAAGGAAGCTTTTGTGCTGGCGTGGAGAGCGGGTCTTTCAGCATGTCAGCCCCGCGGTAATAAGCAGAGATTTTGTGCCCTGGGCACAATGGCTCTTTGTGTCTGCGCCCGGTCACAGGGACGGTGATTGTTCTGGCCGCTAATCCCCGGAGGGTGACCACCTTCCACCGCCGCTGCCACCTAACCCGCTTAACATTCCCCATCGCGTTTGCGTGCGGCAAACCTCGCCGCGCGCTGGCCGGACAATGCACGCCTTTTGTACTCGTCAGGGAGCAAAGCGGCTGGCTGGAAGGGCACACGCCCCGCACACGGCGCCACGCCGCGCTCCTCGGCCGGGTGTTTTACAGGCAGGGCCCCGTCCTGCCAGACGCCCAGGGTCTGCAGCGACCTGCTAAGTGAAACGCATCCCAAGGGAACGCAAAGGGGCGAAGGCTGAGATCGGCACTCCCACCAGCAGCTGCCAGTCGCACCTAAAGCTAGCAGGAGCGGGCGGGAAGCGTTTCCCAGCGGGACGCAGGAGCATCGTCCGAGCCGCACCGTGGCCCTTTCTGACCGTAGCTGAACTCCACAGCCCCGTGCCCAGAGCCAGGTTTACGTAAGAGTATAATCTCCTGCTGTGAACGACTTTTTGTGCTCACACAATACAACATTTTTGACATCTTTGGGCTTTAGGATTTGGAAATCCTCTTGTCGAGTTCAGACCTTGATTAGAAACGGGCCCAAAGCCTTTCTGCCGGTTTTGTTCACTGCGAGTTTGCATCTGTAAATCAACAGCTTCTCATCACTTATGAAAACGAGTTTGGTGTAATTGATTTACAAAAATCAATCTTTTGCTGGAAAAAAAAAATCTGTCCAAGAAAAACAGATGCTGAGGTTTGAAAGTGGGGTGACAACATGCAGCTGCAGGTGCCCCCAGGAGAGGCGGGGTACCCGGCCCGGGCTGACAGCGAGATGCGGGGTACCCACGCTGACTGACAACACCCGCACTGCCCGTCCGCGCAGGCCCCGGGGCAGGGGAGCCGTGGGGATGTGCCCCACCAGCCCCACACCGGCCCGTCCGGCCCCTCACCGACCCGGCGGCAGGCGCGAGGGCAGAGCGGGGACGCGGCCGTCGCACAGGGGCAAGGGGCCACGGCTGCCTGGCGCGGACACTGCATCCCTCTCGGTGCAGCCGGCACAAATCCTGCACCGGGTCACGAGTGTGGGGGAAACTCTGGCCTGGCTTCACATCTGAAACGACCCAAAGCTGAAAACGTGGCACTGGGCTTGGCGAGGGGGGAGCCCTGCTGATCCGGGAGCCAGGGAACAGGGATGGGGGCAGGTCCTGTCCCCATCTCCCCAGAAACCTCCTGGCTGGCTCCTTGGCTGCAAAAAGACACTGAAGCGATTTCAGGAATTTCCTGGTGCCATCTGTTGGCTACACAGCCAGCTCTCCACAACTCACATTTTCCCAGACGAGCGCCTCGTGGCCGAAACCCGATTTGCATGAATCTATTATAAACCATTTTCCGTGTGACATTTCAAGCAGGAAGCTTCTGCTCGAGCTGTCCTTGGCTAAAGCTTCAGAACCAGCACCTGGGATTTCGGAAACACGGGGGCACAACAGGGATGTGAAAGTCGGTGAGGTAAATCATCACAGCCACGCATTCAAAGCAGCGGAGGAACGACGGGAAAGGCGAACACGCGTGTCCCCGGGCTGGGACACGCAGCTGGCAGCAGCTAGCCCAGCGTGTCCCTGGGGCTGGGACGCTGCGGCCACCCCGATCTTCCCGCTGGTGCCCCGGGCTTCGGAGGGGCAGCGGCTGCAGGAGCAGCGCGTTTCCTCTGGAAACCAGGGAAACATGCAGGGCGATGTGGCGAGGGCTCGCTAGTTACAACCATGGGCACACGCAGAGTATTTCAGGTTGGGAGAGCGTTAAAAATAGGCAGCTGCCGCTTGTCCCCGAGCCCTCACGGTGACGGAGAGCCTGGAAGGTGCGCGGATGCCGCAGCATCCCTGGCGGGGTTTTGTGCAGGTGCAGTTCATAGCTGGACGGGGAAAAGAGAAAAAGTAGCCACGGGTTTCTCCCACCGCAGGCAGCTACTTACAAACAGAGCTGGGCAAGGCCACCTCTCAGGGCCAGGAGGACGTTTCATTTGCACAAGCCTGCGGTGGGCTGATTCCTGCCTCCCTACACTTTTAAGAAAAGAAAAAGCCTGCGCTGAAAGTGCCCGTGCCCAGGCTGCAGCTCTTCCCCCGAGCAGAGCATCGCCAAACAGCCCAGCTCTCTGCTCTCCTGGGCGCTTCCATCTGCACCAGGGAAGCTCCTGTCTTCCCCCACCCGCGGGTGCCACGGGGACCTTTCCCAGCCACCGTGGCATTGCCGTCCTCTGCCACAGGCCACCAGCTTTGCACCGAGTTTGCAAGGCCTCAGCGCTGGGGCCAGCTGGGCTCTTCCTGGGCCGTGCTGGCTTGGTCTCGCTGCGACGGTGATTTCTGTGACTGACGTGGTGCCTGCAGTGAGTTCTCTTTACTTTTGCTTATCTGTGTGTGTGTGTGTGTCACGACCGTAGTTTTATGCAGGCAGCGGTAACAGGCAGCTGGTCTGTGCTGGGAGCACCGCAATGAATTCTTGGCTTTGTAGCTGCAGAAGGTGTGCTTCCCTTTGCCTTGCAGTGGCAGGCAGGACAAACCGTGTCCCCCCGCGATGACTGCGTTTCGCAATCTTCTTTTCAGTGCTACGAAAGCTGGGTGCAAAAAGCTGCTGCACAAGAAAACTTCTGACGCAGCTGCGCGGGAAAGGAAATGTCGGGTACGAAAGCAGAATTCAGCAGAGCAGAACCGCGCCTGTGAAGGCAGAAACGCCGCCGTCCCTGAAAAGCGTGCAGCAGCGTGGTTGCTAAAGGGTCGGCCGCCTGCCCGGAGCGCGGAGGCGACGGAGCAAAGCCCAGGAGCCGCAGAAACGCAGGGCTGAGCCAGAGAGCTCCTCATGCCTTCCAGCAGGGCTGGACATTCAGGCTGCAAGGGGAGAGTTCCTGCAGGACAGTGCAGCCTCGACGCCTGAGTGATTGTCCGCTGGGTTTGAAACATTCCCAGCAGAAGCCACAACCTGATTCTCGGGTTTGTGGAAAAAAACTTCCACAGTAGGACATACAGGCTAAGAGACCCCAGCCAAAAAATACCAAAGGAGAGATGGGAAAGGTGGTGAAAGCAGGACAAGGCTGGCCAGAGAGCTGCGGGGCAGCGGGAAGGAGGTGAGCAGGTCTCGGGGCAGCAGAACAGGCACTTCTAGGCCCTCGGTGAACATGGCTGTGGTGGCCCGCGATCAGTGCCGGAGCGCGTTCAGCAGCAGGGCCGTGCCTGCCAAGAGCCGCCGCGGTCCCCGGCACCACACCTGCCCCTTCGCGGCGTGGCGCTGGCACGGCGGGCTGCGCTGATACAGCAAAGGGGGTTGCCAGCCCTTGCACTGCAGGTGCCTCGGCTCACCGCGCTACGTCAAGGCGAAGGATTCGGGACCCAAAACCTTCCCCTCACCGCACGCTGTTGACTGCTAACCCCGGGGCTGTGCCCCGACTGTGTCTTGCCCGCAGTTGATGCAGGGCCTTGCGTTCAGAAATGCCTTTTCAGGACAGCCTCCCTGTTCGCCTGGGGCTTGAGCCGTTTGCTGTGCCTGTGAGCCCTCCCTCCCTCGCTGGCGGGGGCACGGCTGAGCTCAACGCTGGCTGCGGCGGCCCCGCAGAGCCCGCCCGGCGCCCACATCCTGTTGTGATCGTGGCTGTGAACATGTCACGCTGTCGTCTTGTAGCAACCAAAGTGTTCTCTCGCCGCTGCTGGCAGAGCATGATTGGTTGGGTCTTTCTTCAGGCCTTTCTTAGGCTCATCGGGTGTCCAGGCTCCTTCAGCCTTTCCAAGCTAAAAGCGAGCACCTGTCTCCCCGGTATGTCAATGAGCTTTCCGCAGCAGAAGGATCTCTGCTTTGGACCATAAAGCTGCACTGGTTTCCACTACAGACCCAATCGCAGGGCACGGAGTTCACGTGGGTTTTAAATACCCTCACATCCTCTGGGAAACAAGGCGGAGGAGCGGGCTGCGTCCAGCCCCTCCTCTGCCCCGGGTCTCCACACCAGCCGCAACGAAGGCAGAAGGAGGCGTTCATTCAGTGCCTGCTTCTGAGGAGCTGGAGAGGGAGCGGAGCGGAGCCCAGTCAGGCTGACGCATTTTTACCAGTCTCCGCGGTGGTCAGCCTGTGCTCTCCAAGGCAAAGAGCTCTGGCCCGGCTTGGGGCACGCGCTGATTTTCATGCACGTGAAAGAGCCTGGAGCACTGATGGGCAAAGCCCCAGCCCCCCGGTCAGACACGCCAGGCTGGGAATATTTTGTCTTCTGACACAAACACGTGCAAAAGCCATGGGTCCAAATACTGCTTGGCACCGCGGGTGCCCACCGTCACCTCCAGAGACACGCCAGGCGGAGCGGCTGGAAGTTGTGGAGACCGCTCTTCCCTGGGCTGGCACCCGGAGCCAAGTGTCCTAATTGCAAAATGTGACCGAGTTTAAGGTCCCTTGCGAGGTGCTGGAGCTGTTTGTTCTCCTTGGGGCACTGAGGCAGCCCTCACCAGGTCATTGCACCCACAGTTGCTTTTGGACACCCATATATCTGCTTGAACTCCAGCTTCTCCAAATAGAAGTAACCTGTATTTTTTGCTCTCCTTTCAGCTGGCAAAGAAAAGTAAAACTCTGTCTTGAGACAGCAAATCACAGTCAAAAGCCCTGGATGTCAGGCAGTGCGCTCCGGAGCCCAGACCAGCACCAGGTGCCCGACGGCAGACGGGCTCAGGGCTGAGCTGCAGCACGGGCACAAAGTCATCCCCACACATAAAAACCTCATCAGCTGCTCTCCCGTCAGCTGCTCACCCTCCAGCCCTCCTGGAGACTTTTCCTAGTACTGTCTAATTAATCCTTCCACAAGAAATTGCAGACCCTGCTGGTGTGGCAGCATTCGTTAACTAGAGCAGTACTGGGAACAGGTTGGTTTCATTCGGGACTCGTCTCTGAGGGAAGCTGTTGGGTTAAGCCTGAGCTTTCCGAAAAGGCGAGGAGATCCTGCCGCAGCAATACCTGAACGGTAAACAACCGCGCGGCGGCTGGGGCAGGAGACAAATGAGTCACACACGGCATTCAAATTACATTTAAAATCTACTTGAGAAACACAGTTAGGTCACCTGGGCTGAAGGAACAACCTGTTTCTGTGCTGCCTGAGAGGGGAAAAATAATGTCTGTTTTTCTTCACGTTTATGCCGCCAAGTATTAAATCACTCTCATAAGCTACCAGGTTAATCCGACGGCCTGAAGTCCCTGCTCCTGAGGAAACGGGAACGGCTAAGACCTCCCTGCCCAGGAGCTTTGGGAACGGCAGCCCAAGGGGCGTCTCCTCAGCCCCTGCGGCTGCGGAGGGACGGGGTCCCAGGCAGAGCCCTCTAAGGCTGTCCCGGGGAGCGACTGGTGAGCTGCCACGCGCCCAGCCACACGGCAGTGCTGCCCGGCCCCGCACCACGATCCGCAGCCTTCGCTTGAGAGGCTGCCAGCGGCCTCCTGCCCCGGACCGAGCCACGCAGCCTGCTCTCCCCACCGTCGCCCCGCGGCGCGCTGTCCCGGGAGGGTCCTGCCTGCTCCAAATCCCCAAAACGCCACAGGCTGGGCAAGACACGGGATATCGGCAGCCCAAAACGGATAAACCAGGTTATTGCAGGGTTTATACAATGGTTGCTAAGGGATGCGAAAGCGATGACAGCTGGCGTTCAGGTTGTAAATGTGTCGATGCCAGCAGCGTGGCTGCCAGGGGAGCCGATCCCTGTTTGGAGACTGGGAAGCTGATTGTGGAGCTGACCCTTTCCTTTTCTGACACTGGTACGAGCGCACACGGCCGCGAGCAGCAGCAGCGTCTCAGGACAACGGCCCTGCCCAGGCAGTGGAGCCGGCACGGAGAGCCCTGCGGTGAAGCGGCCGGCGCGGGTCCTGGTGCCGGGGGGGTGGCAAGAGTGCTCCTGGCCTGCTCCAGCACACCCACGCACATCACCCACCACAAACCACGGGTGAAGCTCTGCCCGTCGCTTCAAAACGTGACAGCCCAGGGTCTCTCTGTTGTACACTCCGGGCCCCATCCTCTTTCTAGCCGCTGGTTCTAGGCAGAAGCACTTGCTTTATTGAAAACCTTTGGAAGCCTGTGGCTTCGGTCACAGGAAATAAATAGCCATCAACTTTGCATTCAATTAAAACCTGTTATTAACACTGAAGTATGCTGAGGAAGTTCTGCAAAGGTTCTTCACATTTCAGAGTTAGTCATTTTTCACGTTAATGAAGAGGTCCGCAGTGTGCTCTGATTAAAAATTAAAATAATTAAAAAGCCCAGAGCACTTTCAGTATCACCAGTCCTGCCGCAGGGCTGCGTGAGGCGAGGGAAAACGCAGTGCCACCGCGTTTCACCCACCGCCTGCCCCCGGGCCATCTCCTGCCCTCGGTCCCGGCCGCAGCAGCCCCGCACGCAGAGCCCCAGGCGCCAAGGACGGCGCATGCAACGTCAGACCTGGCTTTCTTCCTCTTCCACCGCTCGGTGAAGGCCTGGAATGAATCTCAAAAGATGCTTCCGGACACTGGATCTCCTGCTTTTCCGTGGGAGCGTCCCAAAACTACTGGAGCAGTTGCTCCCCTCCCAGAGCGGGGACATGGATCCACTGCTGGCCAGGCTGATGCTGCGGTTCCTCCGCAGGCTGGACCTCCCGGCAGCGCCGTCCCCATCCCTGGGGAAGAAGCAGTCGTCATCCACGCTGGACTGGCGGCTCAGGCTCTCGGCAGCTGACTCCTCGAAGGCCCCACTCTGGTAGCAGCTGTCCTCGCTGTCCACCGTCATCGAGCTCAGCCGGCTGCAGGAGCTGCTCTCGCTGGAGAAGCGAGGCTTCAGCGGGAAGAGACGTCCTGGCGTGCCACAGCCGCCGAGCGAGCCGGACTCTGCCAGCTCCGGTGCGCCCAGCAGCGCGTTGGCGTTCACCTCCCCTGGAAGCAGAAGCCAGAGAGGAGCGTTAGTCACCAGCGTCTGCTCGGGGCCGGAGAGCGGGGCGGCTGTGTCACAGCGGCACGGGGTACGCCATGCCCAGCGTCTCCTTTTCCCTTCTGGGAAGCTGTTTCCCAGCTGTGGGGTGCAACCTCCGCCTTCCCCCACACGCAGAATCAAAGCTGATCCCTGGGCAACCCATTAAAAAAACAACCAAACAAAACTGTCCCCTGATTAGTTCAAAACAAGAAGAGGAGGCTCCGGGGAGACCTTAGAGCAGCCTTCCAGTGCCTAAAGGGGGCTGCAGGAAAGATGGGGAGAGGCTGTTCAGGAGGGCCTGCTGTGATAGGATGAGGGGTCATGGCTTTAAAACAAAGGGAGATAGATTCAGATTAGATATTAGGAAAAAAATTCACACTGAACGTGGTGGGACACTGGCCCAGGTTGCCCAGAGAGGCAGTGGGTGCCCCATCCCTGGCAACATTCCAGGCCAGGTTGGACGGGGCTCTGAGCAACCTGATCTGGTTGGAGATGTCCCAGCTCCTGGCAGGGGGGTTGGACTGGGTGGGCTTTAAGAGTCCCTTCCCACTCAAACTATTCTATGATTCTAAGAATGGGACAAAACTTTGCAGCCCACACCAACTCCTTCCCTAGAACTCATGCGAAGCAGCTTTTGGCCTGCGTCAGTCAAGCAGCACCAAACTCATTAGCCCCGGAAAAAGCAGCTTTCCCAGGGCCAGCCCCATGCCTTAACAGGAGAAAAAGCAAGCAAACAAAAATCAGATTAAAGAATTGCGTTTTAGTGATCAGAGCGCGTTTCTGCAGAAGGACGCAGCAGCGCTGCGGTTTCCTACCCGGAAAGGAGGACGTACCGTGCAGCAAGCGCTGTTCCTGTAAGAGCAGCGAGCGCAGCTCCACCCATCTCTGCTGCAGGGTTTGCTGTGGAGAGAAAGAGGGCTCGTCACCCACGCGCCTTCGCAGAACCGCAGCACGCTTGCACAGAAAACGGCGTCTGCAGAAAGCAAGGGTCACCCGCGGGAAGCTCCGCTGCGTCCCTCTTTCTGCTGAGACAGTCTTCCTGGGGTTTAGCAAAGTTCTTCCAGAAAGCGCAGCCCTGCTCGTGCCCCGGTGCTTTGGCCGAGGTACCGTGCGCAATGCGACCAACGCTTCCCCAGACATCTGCGTGGACGCAGTGCACCCCAGGCCCGCAGCCGGCCAGGCGGGTGTTTCACGGATCACGCGTTTCTGCGCCCAAACTGCTCAGACTGGGCTTGCATGGGCAATCTTTTACTGCATTCACATTGTTTTTTCTCTTCTCCATATTTCAGAAAAATCAATCACTGGATAAAGATGTGGCTGGGTGACGAGGCAGTGAAGCCCCAGCAGCCTGCAGCAGCCAGGCAGCCCCCCAGCAGCAGGAGGAGGGGTCCGACGGGTGCTGGGCAGCCTTCACCAGATCAGAGGAATGGGGCGGCTCCAGCCCTCCACAAGTGCGGCTTTAGAAGTTTATAATTCAACTAAACCAGGAAACTGCATGTGAGAGACGCTGGGGACCTGTCCAGAGATTTCCTTTATCCCCATCCGGACCCAACCGACAGAGCAGCCTCCCACCTAACTGAACCGCGATGGCGGCAGGGCTGCTGGGATAACTGCTGCACGGCACGGCACCCGCTCGCCGCTGCCAGGGTGCCGGTTCCAGCGGCCCGGCGGCAGCGGGTGCAGGGGCGCGTGCCCCAGCTGCCATGCCTTACAGGGGCTGAAGGACAGGATCCTGTAGCTGCCCGCCCCAGCCTGCGACGCTCGGCACTCACGTGCGCGGTGCCATCTCGCTGGGGCCACAGCGGCCCGCAGCGCCCGAGCACGCCCCGCAGAGAGGCCGCCCGGACGGTCGTACATGGAATCGGGTTGTCTGTGCTGCCGCCATGCTGCCCTGAGAGCGCAGGGCCGGGCGCACGCCCGTATTGTACTCTGCAACGACGCTTGTCGCCGTGGTTTGGCACCTCAGGGAGACGGCTGTTATCTAAACACTGCCCACGTGAAACAGAACATCTCACAGCAGAGTTGGAGATTTTGGCTTTGTAATTTCCCTGGAAGGGGCGGGGGGAAGCAGGGGGGAGATGGCCTATTTGTGGTGACTTTACTGGTTATTTACTCCAGGTGTCTGAGGGACCGGACCGAACGGCTTGCCGTGGAGCACTGACCAGGGCTGGGATGGAAACACCCTGCTGCAGCGTCCCATCAGCACAGCGATGAACTCCATGGCTCTGGGGTCTGGCTCGTGTCTGGACAAGCTGTCAGCCAGGAGCTCTCGGTGTCCCCAGCCATCACCCCGGCTCCCGCCGGCCTCGCACACCGGGGCTGCGGTCAGGCACAGCTCCACGCATGACCGTTGCACTCACGCCCGTCTCCCAGCACTTCCAACCCCACAGGACCAGGCTGGCATCCAGGGGTTTGTCCCTGTCCCAGCCTCACAGCTGTTCCCACCGCCCCAGAGCCCCCCCAGCCCGTAGGTCAGTTCTACCTCCTTCGGAGAGGGAATAACAGCGGGCTGCAGGGAGCAGTGCCTAGAACGATCCCGGCTGTCTCCCAAAGCATCCTCCGTGGCCCCCGTCAGTTTAACGAGCCTTGGAGGGGAAACCAAGCTCGCAGAGGTCTGGGCCTGGTCTCCTCGCCCCTGCCCACCTTCTAGTCCGAAGTGACAATGACCAAGGTATCACCTGTATGGCCAGGCCCTGCCCTCGGCACCCTCCGCCGCAGGCTGGAGAGGTTGGGGGGACCCCTCCTCTTCTCCCCCTCCAGCTCCCACGGCTGCCCCCTTACATTGCCCAGCATCAGCGCCAGCCCCCTTACAACGCCCCGCGCTGCGCTCTGACAGACGCGGCGCAAACCAGATGAAACAAACATCGGTCCAAACGCTCTCAGTGCCGAACACAAAATCGCCCCCGTGGCAGGACTCCTGTTTATGGCACATACAGCACACCCCGTCCCTGCCGCTCGGCTCGGGCAAGCCTAACCCCCTTGGCATGAGGTTTATCCCAGCCAGATTAATTATTAGCACACTTTTTAAAGCAGCGTACTCCTGCGCGGAGGGTTTTGGCACAGAGTTGCCATAAGGAAAACCCCTCACCCAGGTTGACGGTGTCCCAGCTTTGGAAAGTGCTGGCCCCGGCTGCAGCGGGGCGAGCGGAGAGGCATGCCGGGGCACTGGCACCCAAAAACCAGCTCCCAGTCCAGCTGCCTCAGGCTCGGCTGGGGGCACAGAAGTTCTACAATCAGAGGTGCCATCGGCGTGCCGTCCCTAGTGAGCTTGGGAAAGCCTGCCTTCTCTTTGTGCTGAATGCAGAGTGCGTTAAAGCACGCTGCTCCGTTCTTCCAGGGAGGATTGCCGACCAGCCGGGCTCAGCTGAGACGCCGACAGGAATGGAAACATTCAGAGAGTTACAGAAATTTTTGTGGGGGAAAATATTACAAAGAAAAATTACAGAAAATATTACAGGGAGGAGACATGGGGTGCGACGCCCAGCCCCACGGACACCCACCTACCCCCAGTAGCAACCGCTCCACAACAGCCCTCTGCACACGATTAACTGATTAATTACGTTACCTTCAGTAACTGCAGCTTGGTCTCCAGCTCCATTTTCCGCAGCAGCATGGCCCCATTGACAGTCTCCAGCCTGGAAAGAACAGGTGATGTTGGCACCGAAGCAGAGAGGGGTGCCAAGCACTTTCAGGGCTGCCGCTGCCGTGGGCTGTGGTCCTGCCGGACCCCGCACTGCACTGCCCTGCATCGCCCCGCATCACCCTGCATCGCCCCACAGCGCGTGAGGCTGCAGGGTCCTTGGGGAGCAGCCGCAGGGAGGGACGGGGAGCACCCTGCCCAGGTGACCCCTTCTCCTCCGCACTCTTCAGCGGCGGCCGTGCTGGTGCAAGATGAGCGAACATGTGGCAGGAGCAGGAGAAAAAGGACGAGAAGGGCAGCACGGGGGCCCCTTCCCAGAGCTCCCCCCTCCCTCCCGAACCCTCACCCCCAGTAAGAGCGCGGCTCCACACAACCAAACCCATGGGGTTTCCACCTCAGGCAGCGCAGGGCTGCGGGGTGGCACGAGACGCTTCCCTGGCCTCCAGCGGGACAGACCACGAAGCGAAAAGCCATTTGAGGGAGGGACGCCTACCTTAGGTAGTTCCCTGAAGACTTGATCAAGCCCACTACTTGCTTGTGACTAAACCCATCGGTGCTCACGCCGTTGATGCTGGCGAGGATGTCGCCTGTTAGAGACAGACAGAGGCAAAAGTGAGCACCTGCGGCACGCACCCGCCTTCCATGTGCTCTACAGTGAAAAAAAAAACAAACCGCAAAGAAAAGCAACATGAGGGCATCCACAGCCGGAAAAAAACATGAATAGTTACCGGTTTGAAGGCCAGAAAGATGGGCAGGGCTTTCTTCTTGAATTTTGCAGACGCAGGTGCATACCTCCAGCGAGTAACCATTTTGGTGTGGAAATCGAATAGTCTGTAAATAACAAAGTGACAGAGCTACCGGTATTAAAGCCACAAACACAATTTGAAAATTAATAGCATTTTTACACATTTCTTAAATGAGAAGGTCGCCATGAGCAGGATATATTATCACACAAAGGAGAACATCAGAATGTTATCACCTAACAATTAGACACTGCGTTCTTACGACAGAGAACAGTGGACACCTGCCTGCACATTGTGTTTGCAAAAAAAACCTAGTTTTAAAGCAAGTTGATTGCTCATTATCAAAAACTCCGTAACTTCAGTCACTAACGCCTGCCAGCACGGATGCAGGTTGCTTTCCGGGTGGTGCCACAGCCAGAAGGATATTTGGCGTTCCCAGCTGCGGCACGGCAGGGTGGGACTCGGGCTTTTCAAGGGATGGACCCCCGCTCACGGCACGTGCGGCACCAGGTCGGCCAGTGCTGCCCAGGAGATCAGTTCCCAGCGAGGGCTGGAAAGCAAGAAGGGTTGAGGAGCCTGCTTTTGCTCTTTTGGGCTCTTCGACTCATTATCCACACATGTCCCCACACCCCCTAAAAAGTGCTTTTTATTCTTGACGCATTTAAATAGACAGTAAGTAATTCTAAGTATAAATCCACGGTGTGATGATCAGTGCTGACATCTAGTTAGAAAAATGCAAAAGTAGGCGACGCAACCTGACCAGATCTCGCGGCGACAGGAAATGTCTTGGCCACATGCAAATACCACGGTATTCAGCCACATCTTCCTACCAAAACTTAAGACTGAAGATTAACTTCCTGAAAACCTAACCCAGATGTGAGATGTCGTGGTAGATTCCCAAGTTGCCCAGTCAGCGTGGGACAAGTTGGGATGATGAGCGGGTGAGCTCAGAGCGTACCTGGCCAAATCACACCAATGCAGCGCTTTCAGCCCGCAGTAGACCAACAGTAAAGCTTTTGTCTAAGCTAAGAGCACCAAGTGAAACACGAGGGTTTTGGGGGGCATGCCACTGCAGGTCACACTTGCATTTTTTGGTTTGGTTTTTTTTTTTTTTGCTATTACAGAGTGGTAGATCTCACCATGGGCTGGGCCATGGTTTCAGAGGGGACACCTAGCTTAGGTGGCTGCAGTGAGGGGAGAGACGAGCTACCAGAGTGCCTGCTCCCCAAACATCTAGGCATGGCAGGAGCCGCACGGCGTCCGTCTCGCCCCGAGACCCTGGGCCACACAGTGTCCGTCTCGCTCCAGGACCGTGGACTGTGAGCGGGAAGCAGGAGAAGCAGCGGTAACGCGCGAGAAGCTCTGGCGATCGGCCATCACTGCAGTTCTCCTGAGCTCCCTGCAGATGGTAGACCTAGAGTTTCACATCGTCTTGTTCTGCCTTGCCTAAATTTATCTTGCAGCAATGAAATTACAGCTTCTGAATATCCTCAGCATCAGCCAGATGCTGCCTTTCCGTAGCCTGGGCTTTCTAGTGAAGTGCTCACACTGAATGTATGCTCAGGAAGAAAATACGCCAAGAACAATTATTTTTAATCAGAATGTCACATATAATGAAAATCCGCCCTGACAATTTATATAAAAGCCCAATAATTGGCTCAATTATCCTCCCTCCTGAAAGCCCTCCGCTGTTCTCGAGCTGAACACTTACCTGCTCGTTAGTCACAGACCCAAATCTGAAACAGTTAAGCTTTTCCTCATACAGTGGTTTCACTGACAATACCATTTTCCCTTTGTGCAGAGGTACAGGCCAGCACTTTGACGGCGCCCTGCCGCCGCGGGAAACGGCAGAGGGGCGACGCGGGGGCTCGTGGGCACAGGCTCACGGAACAGGCAGCGCTCCGCAGCGTTGCCGTAACCCGCTGCCCCCAGAACAACGGCCGTTTATTCCTGGGATTATTTCTTATTTATAATCAGGATTGTAGCAGGCCTTCCGATCCAAGAGTTCCCTTTCTCACATAAATCTACAAAATCTCCGGTTCTGGTAAGTCTTGTGTCCCTGTTCGATGTTTACTGACTTCTACATCTAACACTATTTCTTCCTGTATGATTTAGCCCCCAAAGTCACGCTTAGCAGTTATTTATTGAAAAACATACCAATACTGCACACTACTTCAAAAATATGTCTGTCTCTGTGTATGTCAAAGGAGGCAGTGAAGTGCTAGTGTAAGGTATTTTTTTGGAGAGAGAGATTTTGATCTCTCTCTTCTCATAGGAAAATATTCCCATATGCAATTCTCAAAACCAACATTAACTTATAGAGGTAAGAAGGCATCGCCATTGCTTTATCTCTGAATTTGGACGAGATTTCTCCTACATCCAACACTCTGACCTGTGAGAAGGCCAGAAATTCTCATCTGCAACCTTTGCTATGAAAAAAAAAAATCCTTGGAAATGCATCCTATTGCTGTATCGTTACCGTAAGCTCTGCAAATTCCACGAGGAACGGACAGAGATCTTTCTCTGCTCCATGCTGCCTTAACCTAATTTTGAGGATGTGTCACTTAAGAGATTGCACCGTATTTTATTTTTAAATGAATTGACTTGTCATTTGAGTCTTACCTGGATTTCAAACCCAAACATCTCTTTATCTTCTTTTAAGATAGCGACGAGGTGTCTGCAGGAAGAACATAAATTTCCACGTGAATGCTGGGGTGCCAGGCTTCGTGCACTCTATTTCTGACCAAACCGATCGCATCCCCGTCACCGCCCCTCCCCGTCCTTCCCTCAGGCCGTGCAGCGGTGGTGCTTGCTCTTCCCTTGCCCAAACTAAACGTCACAATTTCACCTGCACGCCCCAGGTGTCGGGCACCACTCTGCCATGCGCCCTTATCCCACTGGTGCTGCTAGATGGGAAGGTTCCCGGGACACACGTTTCATGCAAAATTAGTAAATAACAGTGATTTTAGAAGAATATCTTCATACCTTTGTGGCCTGGAGGGGTCACCCAAGGAGCTGGTTCTGGCTAAGGCAAGCTGCAACCAGAAATTGGAGTGGAAAAGGTCAGTAGGTTCACAGCTCTTTGAGGTGCACGGCTAAAATCAGCAGTTGAGAGAAAAAGTAAAACAGTTGCTGGCAGCCCACCACGGGCGTGCGCCAACGCAGCCTCTCCCTCAGCCAAATGAGAGATTAAACTTTCAGAAAAAGAGGAAACGCAGCTAGGGCCCGGGTGCAAGACAACTCATCACCGCGTCCCAAGCCACCTGTTTGACGCCAGCAGCCGAGAGCAGCGACCTCCGTGCGCGCTGACCACTCTGCGGAGATGGGAAAAGGTGCTCCCTCCTGCCCAAAAATCTTCCTCCGCCCTACGGTTCCTTTCCAAGCGAGTTGGAGAGGAGGTTCACACAGCAACAGGTCCAATATCAGCGCCCATGGACGTCGAACTGGCGTTGCTGCAAGACGAACAATCAGCTGCGATGCGTCCTGGTGGGAAGCGCGGCATTAGCCTGCAAGAGGCGGTTCTTGAAGGAATTCATGTTTATTTTGATTATGTTGGAAATTAAGCCCAGGAAAACTGGCTATACGTCAGCTCTTTCATTTTTCCCAATCTTTTAAATATAAAATCAAAAACACATCATAATATTGTTTCATCAGCACATCATAATATTGTTTCAGCGGTTCACCTCCAGAAAACCTCTGGGCATCCTCGCCGGGAGACGGTCATGCAGTAACTGTTTCCCCTTTGTTTGAAAAAACTGTCCGCTCGCTAGCTATCCAACCTTCCCTGCAATGAGGTGAAACTGAGAGCTGAGCCAATAGAAAACGAAGCAACGCAAGGCTTTTTTGACACAGGGGTGACATCTTCCCAACTAGCGTTCAGAAGCTCACAAACCCCTGCTTGCGAGGGAGAGGACGGTCTGGAAGCAGAAGCAGCTCGGCTGGGAGACGCCTGCAGCCATGCCGGTTGGGAGACCCGGCGGCAGGAAGGTGTTTTTTAGGGTGATGGAGGTTGCTGTGAAAAGCATGAGAAGGAGTGGAAAAATTCAGGTTGTATTCCCAAGAAAAATCTTCTGATGAGAAAAGTGCTTGGAACAGGGAACTCTTCCCAAATTTCTGGGGATGGTAGAAACAGGAAAGACAAGAGGGACTCAAGAAAAACCTCAGGGTGCGCAGGCGCTCGTGCTCTTGTGGAAGGAAGAGGGAGTGACAGGCACACAGCACCGGGACATCCGACAGTGACGAGCCTTCAAAATG
The DNA here is from genome assembly GCF_036417535.1 of Chlamydotis macqueenii. NCBI lineage: Eukaryota > Metazoa > Chordata > Aves > Otidiformes > Otididae > Chlamydotis > Chlamydotis macqueenii. The sequence goes on along the minus strand of NC_141561.1, from coordinate 822,741 downwards.
CTACAAAGAGTGCAGCTCCAAGATTTTGAAGGCCAGGAATTGCCATGGTTCCCGCTAATGCTGTAACTATTATCTAGACAGCGCCCAAATCACATGTCTGTTATGCCAAGACCACACCTTTCTTTTGTACCTTTCCCCGCAAAATCTGCGGGCATTTAGAAACTCAACACCCATCAGAAAAGGCAGAAGGCACACGTAAATTAAGGGAACTGCAGACAGCTATCTCTGCAGTTTCTTGTGGCGGCTGCCCAGCATTTCTGAGCTGGTCATGGCCATGAGCATCCATGATCACTGCCTCAGGCTTTGGAGACCCGTGCCTGGAGAGCCCTCTGGGAAAAGCCAGGATCGGCGTTAAACATCGATTCTGCCCTTAAAAGTGAGCCACAACTGAGGAATCACATTATCCCTACAATGTTTGCGGAGTTTCGTCAACACAGCCAAATGCCTCGGGCTCCCGCGGTATAAAGTGACGCCGCAGCGTGACACCCACTGTGTAAACGTGTGCTGCGCTGGGGAGAGGAGGCAGAGACCACGTGTGTAACGCTGAACCGGGTGAAAGCGTCGGGGACAGGTGTACACGGGCCGGGCCCCCGCAGCAGGCACGCGTTGGGTGCAGTCTGTGCGGAGCGGTCCTCACACCTGATGCCCACGCGGTAACTCCTCGCTAACGGCCGCCGCACAGCCGTTGCCCTGCGAAGGGCTGCTCCCACGGGAACTGGGTGCCGCCCAGAGCAACGATCCCAAGGTTGGTCCGGCTCTGACTTTCCTTTGTCTCCCCACACTTGCACAAAGAACAGGATTACATGTGTTTCCATTACTGAACAAAGCCAAGCCTTGAGCGCACAGATATTATGTACCGGTTTTCTCACAGTGCTTTCAGATTATCCTGTGTCTGAAGCATTTTCTAGCCAGGCTGCCTCGTGCTGGAGAAACAGCGCAGAGCTGGAACCGCTCAGCTGGAACTTCACAGCAACAGCGAGTTTTGTGAGAAGTCAGTTGCAAACGGCAGAAATGTGCACAAATGTGCCCTTCAGTCCTGGGCGGGGGGGGAGCCCAGGTGAGAGAGACAGCCCAACCAGCCCCGATGGTTGTCGCAAAACACCCCAAACCCTGGGTGGAAACAGCTCCCGAGGTGCTGTCTGCCAGCGCCGAGGAGCGAAGGGCAGCCCAGGCAGGCTGCTGTATGAGCTGAAGGCAAGCGTAGAGGAGCGCCGGCCGGCACCCGCCTCTTCTGCTGCACGCGGAGAGGAAGCGCGGCCGGGGCAGGACGGCAGCTGCGGCACCCAGGCCGTGCAGGCAGGTCACCTTCCTGCTCGCTGCTCTCGGCAGCTCCCACGCTGCTGCTGCTCCAGAGAGTTCATCATCACCCCCAAACCAGCGAGGTGGAGGTCACCCAGCACTTCCCCTTCTAGCACCCCGAAATCAGGAGCCGCGGAGCACGGCCGGGAACCTGTGTGCTTCCCGGGCGAAGCGTGGCGGTGTCCCCTCGCGCATGCCAAGGCAGACCGCAAGCGGCTCTGCGGGCTCTGTCGGCCGCCCAGTGCACAGACCCGGCCCCGTACCTGCTTGCGCCCGCGGGGCAGCGTCCCCAGAGCGTTGGCCAGGTGCTGGATCCTCCAGCCGTCCATCGGCAGAGCCTGCTCCCCGCCCGCGGGGTCGTCTTCGAAGCCGGCGAAGCTGGCGGTGTGGTTCTGCTGAATGAGCCGCCTCAGAGCCATCTCGGCGGAGGGGCGCTTAACGCGGCGTTGCTGAATGCAGCGGCATGGCTGAGGAAACTAAAACAGAATCGCCCCGCCGCGATCGAAAAGTTCGAGGCCGGAAAGCCAGCCACGTGACCCGTGGTTTAGGTGCGCGTTACACAAATCTCTCCTAGCAGATCACCAGGGCCCTCGGTATGCGCTGTGCTCAGAGGGAGGAATTAGGGTTGGCAATTAAAGAAATCTGCTTAATTTTTCCATTCCTGCACACAACCCTTCTCATCGAACAGCTTCTTTGCAATAATTTCTCCTCAAAGCACCTCTTGCTTCAGCCGCTCGCCTGCATTCAGCTCGTTCATTCTCTCACTCGCATGACATCCCTTGTGAGCCGAGCCATCGATCCGCCTCGGAGCTGAGCGAGCCCAACCGGGATCTCACCCCGTCTGCACCAACCAGAGCATGAACTGACCCGCATGGCTGGCTGACGCTCTAAAAATACAGTCTTACAGGGGATTCCTCTCTTCCAAAGGATTTTGTCCCAGCAGCAAACACATTTGGAAGGGTTCATGACTGAGCATTTTTGGCTGGTTTGTTTCTTCACTCCAGTTATCATCCGACCTGTTCATTTTGGCATGCTTGTTAATAGCCTTTAGGTTTCGATGACCTCTGGGCAGATTACTTGCTCCTGGATTTCATGGAGCAGCCGGTGAGGCTGGACATCCCAACGGGACGCCGCCGAAACACACTGCCGCTGTCGGTTGGGTTGGCTGGACAGTTACCGGGACAAAAACCGTACGAAGGAACCAGAGCTGGTCACAGCTAACCCCAGCTGGCACCTGAAGGATCCAGGGGGAACCCCTACGGGATAAGGGGCAGCATGGACCCTGCCCACAGTTTATGTCTCTCTCACCTCCTTTGTGGTGTTTGATCAGAAACAAATGTCTAAAGAGCAATGTAGGGCAGGGGAAAGCTCTCTCCTTTTCCCTGAGCAAAGCAAGCCGTATCTCAGGGACGGCACCTGCCAACTAGCTGAAGCACGCTGAGCACTGCAGGGACGCGGTGACTCAAAGCCTCTTCCCCTTTTCCTGCTCACAGCCACTCTGCTAAGTGCCTTCAAAACAAACACAGTGCATTTCAGTTCCGCAGGCAGCCCTCTTTTACGTTTCTGAAACCAACTGACTCATCCTCAAACACGCTGAGAGGAGAAACAAATAAAAGCTCCAGCCCATGCCCCCAGCCCCGGCACAGCACCATCCTGGGGGGCACAGCCCTCAGCCGCCTTTGGGATAACTCGGTCACGAGGAGCAGCTGCCGCGTGACCCCGACACGCTCTGTCAAACCGAGCTTGCTGCTTTATGGGTGCCGTTAGATCCACAGGCTGGGCCTGGCTTTCCCACCCGCGTTCAGATCCCGTGCTCCCTGTGGACATCCAAGCTCTGCCCCCTCCATTTCTCCATCACCTGCTTTGACCTACAGATTGTGACATTAAGGGACTGATTTTCCATTAAAATAATTGGACGGACAACCACAGACGTACAGAGGATTTATAGGGGTTTAGTGAAAGCAGAACTGGGTTCTGACGTGATCTTGCCGCAAAGGCGCGATGAGGACGTTCCCGCGAGTCGGTCTGCTCTGAGTAACTTCATACGCTATGATACGGACTTGTTTTACGAGAGCGCGCAAACCCTCCTCGAGACTGCGGTGGAGTAGTTTGCTGTGTGATTGCACACACTCTCTGTATTTTTCAAGCCAGGTTTGGTATTGTCTCACGTTAACGCACAGACAAACCACAGGAGCTATTTTAAGGAGCTCCTCCTTTGTACCACCAACTTTTCCACTCGACAAGTAGCTGGTAACCATGCAGTGACTCACAGAAACGGTCTGCGTACCCAAATGAGCACCACCCCGCACCTCTCAGCACGGCTGATCTGTCCCCTGTGCTCCGCTCTGCTTTCCTAATCAGCACATACATTTTTCAGAACACCAAGATAGGAAGCACAGGGCTGATTTTGAAGCAGTCTCGAATCAGAAGCCTCTTGCTGGGGGTTGGAATTGTCCTGAAAGTTTTGGTTCCTAACCTCTACAGAACTTTGGCTTCTGTGATTTTCTGTTAGATTTTCAGACACTGGCAGAAGTGTCAGATAACAATCCTGAGCAGTAATCTCAGTGACTCTTTTACACCCAGTAAATTTTCAGCACCTTGCACTTAACTTACCAGTGAAACCAGAAAGGTGTTGTACAACGAATCAAACGTGAGCAGCACTCCAGAAGCACGCCACAGATCTGTGCAGCCCATTTCTAAGCGAATACGTACCGAGGACTCAGTAGTCCATTTCAGGAAAATAAATGTTGGAGAGAAAAAATATCTGACAAACCCCTCCAAGTTATCAATGCAGTACAGAGGCGTGCGTGTCTCCATCTTATTTACTCTCCAAAATAATCTCAAAAGGTTTAAGGGAAAGTAGATTTTGGTATTACCTTCCCCCTACACTACGAAAACTCACCTGAGTATCAATTTCATATTAAACTTTCCCGTAGTTTTGCTAGCACTGGGACACCAGTTAGAGGGAATCCCCCAGAGACCAGGACAAACCCCTCAGCCCGCACCACCGCCGCGCAAACTGGCACAGGGCGGCTTTACGGGGCTGTTTCCCCCACTCCGCTACCCACGGGACAGCCTGAGCTGTCAGCACTCCAGCTCCTGCCCCGCTCTGATCTGGTCCCTGCTTCCCTGGAAATTCCCACGTGAAGCGAAGACATCCCAGGAGGGTGGGCATTCCCCGCTCCCAGGCGCATCCGGAGTTCCGGCAAACATAGCCAACAGCCAGCAGGTTGAAACAAACCTCTCAGCAAGCCGATCACCGTCACCTTCGGAGCGCAGAGAGCACCCCTCCGTCCCCTCAGGCGCCCTGTTGAAAGGCACAGCTTGAGATCGAGGATAACACATCTGTAGGACATACACCAGGTCCGGAACAGGGGCTTATTAACCTACTATAAACAAACACAAAGTCCGTTGGGCCTTTGGAAAAGTCGTTTGCAAGGAAAAAAACTTTATAAAGATATTGCAAGGAAAAATCCCAGTTTCTTTCCGTTTCCTTTACATTTGCTTTGAGCCCAGATTCCAGTACATGCCAGGTCCTATACTCATGCTGGTATTAAGGAGAGCAGTATCTAAATTCTTTAATATTAAACTGACAGAACCTTAAAATATAGTCCCTTGCTTCCAGTATCCAAAAAATCCCCAGCCCTCAAACTGTGAGGGAGGTTCCTAAAATAGTGTCCAGCCTGCTGCAGCCATAGGATGCCTGGGCAATGACAAACATGCAATTAAATTGATACAACATAATTAAGAAGCAATCAAATACTTAATGAAAGAAGAAGAGATCTTGCCTCTGCAGCATAAAAATGATTTCTGCTATTTTTTCATCCTTTTTGTTTTCTTTATGGACTACGTACACACTTCCTGGGCTTTTGTAAACTCATACACTTCCTAAATTCCCATCTGGGCCAGAAAAGAATGAAATATTTGAAAGAAAACAAGACGCTGCAGCTTTCCAAAGTCCACAGGCATTTGCCAGCGGGACTGTGCCATTCCCAGAGCTGTGAAATGAACTGTGCATCGACCACACAGTGAGCGAGCGGGTGCGTGGTAGGTCCTGCGCAGATGCACACACATGCAAGCTCATTATACTCACCCCCACTTCGCCTGCTTAGAAAAGTCACATAAACCTTTAACCTTTATAAACAAATTCTGCTACAAAAATGCAGCCTTTCTGTGCTGCGTGCTGAGTTACAGCAGTTTCGGGTCTGCCGTTTCTATGAATCCGGCTCATGGCAGGATGAAGAGCCAGGCACCACCAGCTCCAAGCGCGGAGCCATCCTCTGCAGGACACCCCCCCACCGGCACCTCCAGGGCCTCGCCAGCTGGCTCCTCTCCTTCACTGCCAGGCTGGTACCGACGCCTCCCGTGGGGCTGGATTACCTAGTAACGAGGAAACAAAGAATTAGCGCTTTCTCTTTCAGACCGAAAGCCTCCACTGAGCAGTTTCTCACAAGCGCCTCTCCCTGGGTGAGCACCCTCAGCGTTTTGCTGGGCGCCAGGGGCCAAGCCCGCTGCCGAACCGGGGCCAGCACCCACGCAGCAGAGCACCCACCTGGCTCCCAGGGCCAGCTGATCCAGCTCCAACACGCGCACAGGCGGGAATTGCTGGGGAAGCAGGAGCTCCACGGGCTGCTGGAAGCCGAGCGCTTTGCTCTCCCGAGCGACGGACGCCTGCCGGTGTGGCACTGATGGGCAAGCCCCAGGCTGCTGCCGCTCAGCTGGGGACCCACTTCAGGGCCACCACTTGCCGTACGGCAACCAGAACCTGCGCTTCACAGCCAGCATTGTGCCCGGTAATTGAAATGCCCTGCATCTGCCCTGTTACCAAAAAGCAAGAGTGCACTTGTGATCCCAGTCTGTGGCAGAAGGACCACGCTCACAAGCAGTTGCCCATAGTACAACGGTCATTTTAAGAACCGCAGCATCCTTCAAAAGCCAAGGAAGTCTCAATGCTGTTGGGTAGCTGCAGAGTGGGTTTCATTTTGACACCTTAAACTGGAGTAAAGCCTGACTTAAATCCCTAGGTTAAGGTTGTGGCAGAGGGATTTCCAAGCAAGGAAAAACTTCAGAACCTAAACAGTGGGAAGGGTGGGATCCTGGGAGTTTTCCAGAAGGAGATCAGCATGGGCACAAGAGCAGCGCGCGGAGGCGCAGAGCGGGCTCCCTTCCCTGCAGACGCAGGCCCTCAACCCCGCATCTCGGGACGCTGCTCTCCAGCGCGGGAGAGAAGCTGCGTTTCCCGGACAGGGAGGCGCAGGGTACCGGGATCTCCGGGGTCAGCACCGGTGTTTACCAGCCGTTTGTCTCCTCTACGAGAGCAAGGGGCTGTCACGGCCGTACGCAGAAGCTGGATGTTTCCTGCATCACCACATCCGCTGCGCCCCAGGAGGAGCGCGCACAAGGAGGCACGGCGAGGCAGCGCTCGCGCGCCATCGCCGCACACCACCCCACCAGCGCCGGAGCCCGCGCAGGGTGCCGCTCCAGATGCCTCGCGGCCCATTTGGCGGCACCGACAGGACGACGGGAGGCTGAGGGAGCGGTGGCCGGCAGGAACTTGTCCTTCCCAGTCTGCAGAGACCCGAGCGCCCCGCGCACAGCTGCAGCCGGGAGAGGGGCTGGGGGCACGCGCTGCCCAAGGAGCTTTGGTTCTTGTCTGAAACCTCCAACAAGGTACCTGAAACAGCCCTCAACCCTCTTCCTCTCAAAATGCACATTAAAAAAAAATTTACACTGCACGGGAACACAACGGCAGAGTGTGTTTAATTTATTAAAATCGCCACGTCTTTCTGAAAGTATACTGAAAGTTTACTGGTATGTAAAATATGCATACAAAATACAACATTCAAACAGATTATTTACATCCAGGGCAGCTGCAATATCAAGCAATAACTTTAGCAATAGTTTTAAAAATAGCTTGCTGCAGTGTACAGGAGATTAGGCGTTTCACAATACGAAGGTTTAATTTAGCACTGTACTGCTATACTAAGTTCTAAAATATTACAGTACTTCCAGATAAAATATCAATGCTTCTTTAAAAAACAGACAACTCGGGAACTGGTTTGTAGACTGACAAAACACTACAGGTTTCTCTTTGGGGACTGAACACCACAGCAGGTTTAGACACAAATGTAATAGCTACATTCAAAATACATTCAGTCTGTTTATGCCAAAAATACATTCAGAGCCTTTGGTTACAACTTATTGCACGTTTCTCACATCCCATAGAAATACAGCGTACCTCTTGATGCCTGTTTTACCACACGTTCATAAGCTGTGCTGCCTGCTGAACAAGAATAAGGATATCGTCCCCCAGAAGCTCCACACGGACTGGGGTACCGCGGCACGGAGGGACAACCCCTGCCACGCCGACTGGGATAACCAACACGCAGCTTGCGCTGCCACGGTGGCAGCGATGCGATTCCCAGGAAAAGACTAACTCTGGCACCGCTGCCGGAAGCCCCCGCACACAGCGGCACGGGGCTCTGCACGCAGGCCAAGGAACTGCAGCAGGAATTTTTGAGCCGCAGTTTTTATTGACGTGCATCACCATGCAAACCCGCGCTGGCGACAGAGCATCCTCCCACCCGCCCTCACAGCGACAGCTACCTGCCACGGACAGAAGTCCCGGCACTGAACGGGGTGGTGAGGCAGTTCCTGAGACAGCGTTCTCAACCGCAATGGACGAAACACAACCACCTCCTTCCCACCAGCACGGCCGTGCCGGGGACACCCCGGAGCCGTCACCCCTCCCTGTGGAGCCAGGCAGGCGGGTACGGTGAGAAGACCTTGCTCCACCCATTGTAGGGACTGGACACATTTCTAAACAATTTATTTTTAATTCCCAAATCTATTCCCAAGAAGAGAAGCGACATAACAAGGACTAAAACGTTACAGGACTCGTCACAGGGTTCCACGGGGGAATGGTCTTGGTTGAGTGCAAATGACTATAAAAGCAGCAAAGTGCAAAAGAGATTACAGCTTGGATTTCTCAAGGGGCATCTGGGGGGAGCAGTTAAAGGAAAAGAAATTAGGTGCTAGAGAAAATGTTAATGAACTTTCCCTTTCAGTTCGTACTCCACACATTAAATTTTAGGTTGCTACTAGAAGCAAATTTTAAAAATTAGTAACTCCCCCAAACTAGAAGCATCAGTTCGGAGAGCTGAACATGGTGACTGGTGTCGAGCATCCTTGAGTTGGAAAATTTTTACGAGCTTAGGAACTTCTGCTTTAACTGAAGATTAGCAGGAACATCAGCAACCTCTCAAGAAACGTAAGCCTCCCCAAAACCACAAAGAAGGGTCTCAGCATAACCTCTGTTCTTAAATTTAACAGGAGAAATCTACACTGAGGGAGAAGGCCACTGAAACAAGGCCGGTTGGTTGTTATTTTCAAAGGAGCGTACAGTTGACAAACCTCTTACACACCACCACCAGCCCCTGGCTCAGCTCTGGTTTGCCAAAATGTACATTTACCTCTCAACCACAAAAGAATAAAGGAAAACACTGCAAAAACATTGAGCTAAGTGAAAAGCTAGGGCAAGCAGACCCCACCGCCTCACACCGTGAGATGCGCAGGGACAGATCTAAAGCGTCCCGGGGCTGGCGCTGAGGGGTGCAGCGAGCGCGGCCAGCGCCCGGCCGCGCAGAGCATCCTCCCCACGCACGCCTCCCAGCCTGCTGCCAGAGGGGTCTGCGTTCAACAGTCTTCAGAGACTGAAAAACACAGCCTAAAAATCCACCACGCTAAGACTGACCTAACGGACAGGAAAAAGCAAGTGGCGTTTACAACTACAAAGAAGTTACTGATGACGGTTTTGCTGATGTCTGGAGCACGACTGAACTAAAAAAAGCAAGGGGCGCAGGCCGTACCCCAGGGCAGGGCACGGAGTCAGCTCCCCACGCACACCCTGCCCCGCTTCCCCGCACCGCGCTGCCAGCAAAAGCCGGCGTGCCGCGGCACCGGGCCACCGTGGCAGCCGCACGAGGTGGGGACCGCGCCGACTTCAGCAGACACGAGGTCCACAGGTGGCACCCCGCTCCCCGGAGCTGGGGGGTTCAAGGAACACCCCTTGGATCCACAGCCAGGAGCGGGCAGTGCTGTCCCTGATCACCCACTCGCCGCCCCGGCACCGGTCAGCATCTCCTAGCTCCACCCCAAGAGCGGGTCACCAAAGCGCCTTACGCCAAAAAGCATGGTTTTTTTTTAAATTTTACAGCGCGATTTTAACCTAGCACAGGTCCTGACCCAGAGGAGCTTCTGCACAGACACCAAATTCCTCCACTGTGCAAAACCCAGTTCCCAGGGAAAGCAGCCCCAGGAACAGCTATCAGACAGACCCCAAGGGCACAGATACTTTCGAAGGACAACACAGATAAAAAATGCATAGGACTGAACTTAAAATGGAAGAAAAATTGAAGAACCAGGCCTAAACCAGCATACTATTTAAGTTACTTTTACTGCACTTCCATTGGTTTCAGACATCTTATTCTGAAAATTCACTAAGAGTTGATTTCAACAGATAAAAGATTTCCTTTTCCCAATTAAAACAAAAAAAAAAAAACTTTGATCGTTCCTTTTAACGTAAGGATTTTTTCAAGTTACGTTCTACAAGAACAAATGCCGGATCTTACGCTTGAGAATCTCCTGATACGCGAGTCAGCATCGCGCTTTGGCTCACACGGTTGCAGCAACGTCCCCTCCAGCGCTTAGGACGGACGTATCTGCGGAGCTCCCCGGTGCAGCTCCTGCAGCTGAAGCACATCAGAACCAAATCTGGGCGATGGCTTTGATTGCGCCTCAGAAAGCACACCTGGGAAAAAATCTAGGAGCAATCCAGTAGAAATATTCTCCACCGTTCAGCTAACAGACCACACAGTGAGGCACAGACTTGCGTTATTTCACACAGGCAGAATGACTAAAAGTTACACAAACAGGTAAATTGCATCAGAGCCTATTTCGGGGCAATTAACATCCTGGAGAGTCCATAATGTGCCGACTGTGAGTGCCAGGACCAAACACAGAGTGCTGATACCACTGACGGTCCCACTTGGGAAAAGTTTAACCCGTCCTTCCACGTCGGAGCTCCAGTTCAAGAGGTTTGATCCGAAAGACTGATCTGAAATACCAGAATGAGCTAACAGCTTGCCTACACAGAGCTGCCTTGCTACACCAAATTTTTGCAAAGCTTTGCTACTCTGGAAACAGCTTCATTTCCATGGAACGCCTGGATTTGGAAACATTTAAAGAACTGTATTATTATGAAATGCGTCATTTTGGCTATTAAAAATTTCAGAACACCATCAAATGTGTGGAGCACCGAGTGGAGCAGAATTCACAAAATGCCACAACATCAGTGAACTTGGAAAAAACAGCCCGTTTTTTATAGCTTGCAGTATTATGGAAACACAATTAGAGATGTTAATACTTTTCACCAACCTGGTGCTATTACAGAAATCCACACAAAACCTCTGAACAGGTTGTCCTGGCTTCGTGCAAGGACACCAGCGCTTCAAATTCACATTTCAGCCGGTCCCTAGGCCATGACAGACAACTGCAAACGGAGCGCGGGGACATTCCAAACATCCACGGTAAGTACCAAAAGCTGGGGCGGCAGCAAGCACATTAACGTCCCAAAGTCAGGGGCAGTGCTCCAGCACACGGCTTCCAGCCAGAGCTCGGCCATCCCCCAACGCCGCCGCGGCGGCGCCCGGTCGCGAGGGCGGCCCCCAACCCTCCGGCACGGCGAGGTGGGCTGCGCGGTACGTCACTGCGACCAGAAACGAACCGTCCTGCCAGGTTCCAACTGCTTCCCAAGAACTAATCTTGTTAAAGCTTCCCACTAAAACATCAAAAGGCACTAAAAAAATATTACCAGTGACAGATTGGCAAGATGTTGTTTAAAAATATATACTTTCCCAGTTTAGGTAGGATTTCTCCCATTCCGTCCCTACGTATCTATCAGAAAAATACTGCCTCTGTTATATTTCCTTCTAACTGTTGACAAGAAAAATTGTCCCTTGATCAATATGTTCAGTGAACAAATGAACAGCGTAAAATAACCCGAAACCCTAAATAAAATACTGTATATGAAATCAAGATAATAAAAATAAAAGTTAATAAAAAGCTGCCTAGATGCTTTTGTTCACCATATACAGTGAAATTTTCATCTTTTTTTATTTGCTTAGGTAATGATAAATATAGTATTTAAAAATGCATTTTACTGACAGCCCCTTCTCAGATTCCTGCATAAAAACACGTACAAAGCTTGATTAAATTTGGTCTTGGTTTGAGGATAAAGCCTGTGGTCTCTTTTGCAAACAGGCTTTCACCAACAGCAGCTGTTTCCAACACGCCTGGGGTTTGACTAGGATAAAAAACACAACAGCGAAAGGTGTTTCTACACTGTCGTGGTGTTTTAAGCTCATTTCTGCAATTAGCCTAGTGTCTAATTGACCTTAGAAAGCCCAAGCGAGTCGTCGGCTTGCTGTATAAAACACGAAGTACGACTCAAAGCTGCCCCTTCCAGTGGCCAAACATGAAGCGAGATGTCAGTGCTGCGGCGCGGGCACTTCAATACTGAACCACGGTGTGTGAGGTAGACCAAAAATAAAAACAATATCACATGTTACAGGATGAGCAGAAGAATTCACTCCCCTCTTCCTCCAGGCAGCTCCGTCAGGCTTTGGAGTCCTCCTGCACGCAGAGCTGTGAAATTGTCTTCTTGATGCGCAGCGCGGTCAGCCGCGCGGCGCCGTTGGCGTACCAGCATTCGCGCATTATCCTGCCCATCACTCGCAGCGCCTGCAGGGCGGAAATTAAAGAACAGGTCAAGAACAAAACTGTCGCCTCCTGCTTTTACCTTTTTAAGTGCAATACTGGAAGATAAAGCACAGCTGTCTGAAACGGTAACAAACAGCAATACCATAAATTAAGATCTGTGTTCCAGAGAGCTCAGCATTTGGGGCGAAGGCAGCTTTTTCCGTATTGATCTGCGAGCTGAGAAACAGCTAGACATCTGAAACACACCGAGTTCAGGAGAGGCTGGACATCGAGTTCCCTGCGTCTCACTGAAAAAATCTGTCTTAATTTTAATATACTTTGTAATAAACTGAAAAACTGCGTTTACCTCACAGCTTTGCCACTGGTTTGGAATATTTGGTCTGAGCTTCTGCTCACAAACCACCCTTCTCATATCTTCTATCGAGGGATCAGAAGGCACGACGTCATAGTAAGGCAACTGGTACTCCTCGGTGATTCCTAGGAAAGATTTAGTGTGCAGGCAACAGAAAAGCCAAAGCAGCTGCTCCAGAATAAACTCCGTTTGGTTTTACGAGAGAAAGCAGAGGAGCATTTGGGGCCACCTTGAACAACTGCTCCACAACAGACTGCCACAGCCACGATAACCGAGCGCGCAGGCGCAGGGACGCAGGTAATCGCTTTTGTTTTATTTAGGATAAGGGCAGTCCAGATTGCAAAATGGCAAGGCCAGAAACCTCACCTCCCACGGAGCACCTTCGGGCTATCTCCCAGTACACCAGCCCAAGGGAGTATATGTCTGCGCGCTTGAAGGACTCGAAGATGGTCATGTTCATCGCATCATCAAGAATCTCGGGAGCCATGTACCTTTAAAGGACACCAGGGTCAGTTTGCTAGAGGGACTTCGCACAAAAGACTGCAGCTGCCCTGCTGTGAGCCAGGGCCAGGTAGCCACCGGCCCTGCTGGGAAAAGGGAAACGCCGGTTGACAGCGATTCTCAGTGGGAGCAAGAGAGTTGGCCTGGGTGATAACGCTGCGGCTGCCTACACCACGCACACCGCCGTGACTCCTCACGGCGCCGGGAGCGACACCCTGACTACGCCCAGAAGCACACGGGCTGACAGACCCAGAAGCACAAGGGCTGACAGACACGCAACGTCCCCGCCACAGAGCCCCGCTCCTCGTGGGGCAGTGAACTCCATCGCAGGTTGGTGTTGGCCACCGCCTTCCGCGCCCACCCAGCGGGGACAGAGCACTTGGGTCTGCTGCCAACACTCAACAGACACCAAAAGCAGCGGGGAAGGCACCAACAGAGGGAAGCCGTCCCCGCGGGGCGAGCCAGCAGCCCGCCCTCACCCACCTCCTGGTGCCCACGCGGGGGTTCTGGGGAATGTCGATGGTGTTCAGCACCGAGTCGTGCTTCACCGCCAGGCCCAGGTCTGCGATGGCGCAGCTCTCGTTCCTCTTCACTAGGATGTTTTTGGATTTCAGATCTCGGTGCGCGATCGCCGGCTTGCCTGCTCGCAGGAAAAGAAAGCGCCATCAATTTTGATAACAATAGTACGAATTTTAATATATGACGCAAGGAAGTAAAAATAGGTTCGTTCAACTTTGTTACTATACCCCATAAAAAACAATAAAGCCTGTTTCGTACTAGGGAAAGCTCTGCTAAATGCCATCAAATTAAAAAAATAACTTTGAGGGCATTTTTGTTCCAATACCTGTTTTTCAGGAATAAAACACAAAAAAAGGAACCGTAAACTCACCCTCCGAACTCACGTAGTGAACCCTTCACCCTCCTGTCCTCTGTTTACGCCGTATCACGCACACTTACACTAAAGCCGTTTCTTGTGCTACAAACGCTTTACTACACCACGCAACCCATCAACGTTTTTGCAAACGACACTGAAGCTCCTTAAAGCGCGGGACGGACCGGAGGCAGGGAAGCACCTGCCTTGCGTGCCGACGATCTCCATGTGCAGGTGCGCCAGGCCGCTGGCCACCGACAGCGCCAGCTTGACCATGCCCTCCACCGTCACCGCGCCGCGGTTCAGGTAGTCGAACAGGGAGCCTTGCTCGTGGTACTCGGAGACAAGCCAGAGCTGCGTCCACGTCCCGTTATCTGCCCGGAGGAAGCAAGATTATTCAGATTCATGAGAAAATGATCAGCCAGGAGAAGCCTTCCCCGTTTTGTTCTGGCTCAGGCACGTAAAGGAACAAGCTTGGCAGCCGCCCCACCGGGAAGGAGCTCAGGAGAGCCGCGAGGTGCAAAGCGGTGTTTCGGGTGGGAGCTGGGGCAGCGAAAGCAGTTCTGAGACAGACCCCCGGGATCTCGCACCGGACACAAAGCATACCCTTGTTGTCGGCAGCGATGAAGCCCAGGATGTTTTCGTGCCTCAGCATAACCGTCTGATAAATTTCTGCCTCCCGAAACCAGGACCGCTCGTCTCTGGAGGAGAAGATTTTCACAGCTACATCCTCCCCGCACCATTTTCCACGCCAGACTTCACCAAACCGGCCTTTTCCTACAATTTCCTGCAGGACGATAGTCCTCGCGATCGTTCTTTGTACGAGCAGAGGTAAGCCTGGTTTAAAAAGGAGAGACGGGTATTTGTGAAAGAGCTCAGCAGTGATCCTTAAATCCCAAAGCTGGATGCTTCCCAGGGAGCTGTACGCATAACCGACTTCAAAGAGTACTAAGGGAAAACCTTCTCACAATCAAAATCTCCCAAAATCATTTTTAACGTTACCTGGCAGATTATTTGATACTGTATTTGTTTGGGACTTAAAGAATTTTTTATTTTTATTAATAAATCAAGACAACCTTGCTTTTAACAGAGCAAACTACACTTTTTCTTGCCGGTTATTTCGAAGGTCAGCTTATTCAAATTTACTCAGATTTTCCCTCTGGTTTCCTTGGCAGAGCCCTCCCACCCTGGCTGCCTGCGGCCAAGCCCCGCGTGGCAAACGCGCGATTCGGCTGAAATCAGGCAGAACCGCGGCGCAGCGCCCCGAGGCTCGCTCTGCCCCCACCATTATTAGCTCAGGGATGTCTGCGCACAGCTACATCTTTGGGGTAAATAAAGCCAAAGTTTAGTCCTTACATCTGTGAAAAAACGTCGGGGAAGTACAATACATTAATCCTGAAAGGTATGTGGAAAATAAAGTCAATTAAACTAAGCACCATTTATAAATTTTTCACTTATAAATAAAATCAAGCTTGATTTACATATTTCTCAGGTAAATAAAAATTCTGGTTACGGAACACTGGGCCACACGCACCAGATGTGCCATCAGCCTGACGAGCTGGAATTTCTGAATTCCCACCTCCTTTTTGCATTTTTTGATTTAACAAGTTCTCAACAGCAGACAGGGTGTCAGAAATGGGAAAAATCCTAAAAAGGCGGGGGTTCTGCTCAAAACGAGAATTTGGAGTAACGTTATTTTGGTGCCGCTATGGAAATTTCAGGAGTGCCGTCCTGACCCGTTCGGTTACGTTCAGCACGTTTTATTACCAGCTGTGCACATCAGCCAGCAATGCTTCATTTCACACATGAAGCTGACTTCTGGATCAGCTTTTGAACTCTCTCATTCAAACAAGGAATCAAACTTTTGTAGTTTGACAAAAAAAAAAGAGCAAAGCCAGCCCTATTGCTGCTGTAAGACGTGGCCAAGCATACCCGCACAAAACCTCCCCTGGCATCAAACTTGTCACCAGTGGAAGAGACAAGACCCCCACCCGCACCCTCTGCCCGGCAGGCGACCTTCTCCATCGCTCTGCCAGCAAGGTGTCACGTTTGCCTTTGGTTTCAGCATCGAGAAACCGCGCTCCGAAAGCTGGCAGTGAAGCAACGGCAGCCGCGCGGAGGCGAGGGCGGCGGGCAGGGCAGCCCCCACATACCAGAGCCAGAGCCTGAGGTCGTCATGTCGTAGATGAGATCCTTCAGCGTCTTCCCGGAGTTCACCAGGTTGCACTCGGAGAGCGGCTCCTCCACGTTGGGCGGCTTCGCCCTGCCGCGGGCGCGGCGTCGGCCCTGGCACGTGCACGCCGCCAGCACCGCCATGAGGGAGAGGATGCAGACCGGCACGGCCACCGTCACCGCCAGCACCACTGGTCCCGCGCTGGCTCTGCTGGGCGACTCCGACGCTTTCGGAAGACACAAGGGAGAGCGGGGTGGAGGGAAGAAGACGGTCAGTGAAGGGCTGCGGAGTGACGATGTATTAAGATTTAATGATTTCCCAGAGTCGTCCTGAGCGGGACTGGCAACAGTGGGACAGGTAACATTTCTGTAAGTTACGGACTTTCCCCCCACCCTCCTTTTGCCGGCAGCTTGGGCTCAGGTCAGTGCCCACCACTGACCCCCCCATCTCAGACAGATGGCTTCACAAGCCGCGGGCGCAGCGCCCTGCCCGCACCGGAAAGCTTGTGTATAGACCTCTCAGCACACTGTCCCTGCTGAAAACAAATCCTTGGGAAAAAAACATTTCCTAACACCGTATGCATACGGGAATACAGAGTTTTAGCAAACGAGGTACAAGAAGGATTCCTAAGACAGAACACTTCTGGAACTTGTGTTCATGAAGCTGCGCTTCACAAGGAGCAGACATGGGACTGTCCTAGATCATTTTCCGTTTTAAAACTATGAGGGTAAAAAAAAAAGTGTCAAGAAGCTATAGGAATACACGATTAAGGTATTTACTTGAACATGCACACACATACAAATCCCTTAATGTGCCTAAAATGGTAAAAAAGCTTAAAAAAAAAAAATCAACCAACACACCTCCCCAAAAAATTAAAACAAGAAACACAACCCAAGAAACCCCCTCAACACTCAGAATCACAGGTACCAAACAGCGGATCTAACAGCTACAGAAGATTTAAGACTCACGAACTCCACGCCACTCCGCCGTTCCAGAAAACAGAAAGCCCCTCTCTCCCTTTAGACAAACGCTCAGCAACACGTGCCTGGTAATCCCAATTTTGAGAGAAACCGAGACCCCCGTCACTTCGCTGACTGCAGCCCCAGAGGCAGCAGCCCGACAGCCCTCAGCACTGACTGCTACGTTCCTCCGGGTAATGAATATCTCAGCAGGAGCTCTTCTCCTTCACGGGACCCTGCCAAGCCAGGCGCCCCATCACTCAGAAGCGGCAGGAGCCACGTTAGCCGTGCAAAGTTAACCTGTTCCCTCTTCTCCTCTCCTTCACATCTCAGCACCACGCACTTAACCGAGACAGGAAAACAAAACGTGAACAACAGAAGGCCCGCGTCCAGTCACAGCGCGCAGCTCAGACCGTTCTGACAACAAAGGCGTCGTGCCTTGCGACGCCGCCCGCAGCCGCGAGCGCGGGGTCGGGCACACCGACGGCGCAGAGGAGGGGCCTGCCGCGCTGCGCGGCACGGTAGGTGCCTGGTACGCGGCGCTGGGGCGAGCAGTCGTTGCTGGGGTGCTCAAAGCACAGCACTCCAGCTCACGGCCCAAACCGGCGCGCTCACCACGGAGCTAAGCGGGCTCATCAGCTGTCGGCAGGGCTGCTAAGGGCAAACGTGCACAAGAGCCTTCCTAGAAAACGTCAGCTCTTTCCCCCAGCTGCTGAGAAAGAACGAAACATGAAATGAGCACAATATAGAGCTTTATTGCTCTTCAGGCGGCGCAAACAGTATCAAACGGGCAATACCCAGGAAGCTCTGGACAGCCAGAACCGAGACGGCAGGAAGGGCAACTCGGAAGGGCATTTTCCCAGACTGGCACTCAATCTCCAAGCCCCGCATCAGAGCAGCCATTTTCCCGGCAGTGACCAGCTGTCCGGGCGGGAAGCATTTTCTCCTGGCAGCGAGCGGCCTGCAGCGCCTGCGGAGCCGGCGGGTGCACGTTCACTGCTGTCCTGCGCCCCGCTCCCGGTCCTTCCAGCTCCCTCGCGCTCCTCCCTGTGTTCACAGCTCCCTCTGTTGCAGAGCACCAGTCTCTCCAGAAGCAAACTTCTCAAAAACCTCCACTTCTGTTCTCTTTTTCTTCACTTCCAAGACCGTTTCCTTGCAGTCTGGATGTTAGAGGTGGCAAACCTGGGCAGGCAAAAAGAGAGTAACAGTTACTGCTGGTTTTCTTTTTATCTTAAAATTCTACACGTACCTACGTACACACATCAAACTTTCCCGGAGCTCCTGAAGCTGGGAAGCAGCCGCGGCGGTACATCGACCAGGAGAAAAGCCAAGGTCGCTAAGGGCGCAGGACAGGGCTTTGCTCAGCTTTCTGAGCCGTTCCTGAGCCAGCTGCGCATCCCATTCCTGCGGCAACGCCTCGCCCTGCCCTCAGAGAGGCTGCGCAGCCGGCACGCCAGACCGGCAGCAACCGGGCGACAGCACCGAGCACGGAGCAAGGCGAGCGCAGCAACGCGCATCTCCCAACACGCTCTTTCCCCTGCAAGACCTGCTCCCAGCTCAGAGTGCACTCAGAAGAAAGCACCCATTTCCAAGGGTTTTTAACATTAAAGCTGTATTACTGTACTGGCTATGCCTACACTACCCTGCCAAACCTCCTGCAAATCTAAGTTCCGTTCCCAGATTTGCCAACGGAATAAAGTGAGACAACAGTGCAGCTCAGGCTTCCGGAGGAGGAGACGGCAGTTTGTAACCTGCAGCGCACTGTCTGTGCTTTGTAAACTGCTGGAATGGGTTTTATAGCAGAATTTTAAGGGGCTCGTAAGAAATGCTCAGTATATCTTTAAAACAGCAACAAAAACACTCTTATCAGAAAAAAAAAAGTGTCCAGTTTTAATAGAAAAGTGATCTGATACACCTTTACTGAAAACATATAGGGGCACAACTTGAATCATTGAAGAACTGCAGGGCAGGCTTGGTGAGAAAACAGCAACCAAAGTTAATTTTTAGAGGCATTTTCCTCCCACATGGCATTTGGGAGCCGGGCAAGCAGCGGGGCAGGCTGCAGAAAGCAGCAGCTCTAGCAGGGACACGGTGAGCGCAGCGGGACAGCGAGCTCATTTTGACGCTCTGGGGCAGGGAGCAGGAGAAGGGGACACGCACAAAGACACGCACGGCCACTCTGGGGACGCAGAGCGAGACGTCAGAGCAAAGCAGAGGCAAAATGCAAAGACTCTCACACCCACCCAAGAGGGTGACATCAGCACCAGGAACACAGACAGACACCAGCGCTATGATTCAGTCAGTAAAATCAAGGTCAATGATGCTTACAGGTCGCCTCTGAGACGCCGCTAAGTCGAGAGCGCTCAAGTGCAGAAGGCAGGTTAGCAGTGTCGCTGGAAGATGTCCGGGCTGGTTTGCACAGGGTCTCCACTGGGTTCCTGGGAAATGAATTGATCCCAGCTATCTGGAGAAGCTTCTTGGAAGAAGTCAGCTGGAATCCTCCGTTGTCAACTGTCAGCCTCCCGACCGTACCAAAGGCCAAGCGTGGATCACGGCTGGTGGCAACTCAAACCCCCTCCACTTCTTCACAGAGCACACGGTGGAGACTTGAGAAGCGCCAGCCCTGTGACTGCTGCTTCACATTTGGTTGCAGGCCACCTTCAGCGCCGGCCCCTCGCAGCACGGCATCCCGCGGCCAGCACCGCAGCCGTGCCCATTTCTGGGCGCGGAGACCAGGAGCCCCGGGGGATCCCGGGGGCCTCGCGCAGCACAGAGCACGCACAGCAGGCGTGACAAACAGCACCAGTGCAAACACGCGGCACGCGAGGTACAAACAGTAATGACAGGCCACATCACCGAATAACTGCGGTAATGCTTACAGCTGTTGTGCAATGTTAACTCCTTGGGAAATAAGAAAACCCCCTTGTGACCACCTAAAACCACCAAATCAGCACCATGAATCAACGTTTTGCAATATTTCAAACGTACTACTCAATGATGTACTAATCAAGAATAGCAGCTGAAGACATGCTGCCATGTATGAAGCCAAACCAGCACATCTGGCACCATTCAGCAATTTCACAACATGGGACAGTTCTACTCCAGGCTGTGTAAACAGAGAGTCCCTGTAGGCAGCAAGAAGAGGGAAGGATTTTTTTTTCCCCTCCAAAGCAAAAGACACACGATGTTTGCCTTGCTTTTGACAGACAATGGGCACCTTAAGACTTCTAAAAGCTCTGAACTATGCATCTTTAAGTTTCTCAGCTAGCCAGGGGAGAAAAAAAATGTGCATTCTTTCCAACACAGCAATACACTGCGTCTAACGCAGGGCTGTAGTCAGACATACAGAGTACTTGTAAACAATTCCAAAAATACACCATCTGGACTAGAGTCTAAAAGTACGTTTCTGCAGTCTCCCCGTGCCTACAGGCCCCATCACTCCTCTCAGCACATTCAGAAATCAGCCGCTGAAGGATCCAGAAGTCCAAGCAGCCGTCAGGGGTACAGCTGGGAGACACGGGCGCATCTTCTGAAGTGACATTTCTCCCCCACCTCCTCTTCGCATGGCTGTACCTGTACTCACCAGTGCCTCCAGAGCACAGAGCCCCGGGACAGCCACAATGGACAAAAGTATGTGAAGTATCTGCAGAACGAGAGATCCACAGAGCAGCTACGACAGGCTGGAGCTCTGCCCATGGCGGGTTTTTGAGGAGAACCTCAGGAGATGGGTAGAGTTGGGGGATTGTCCCAGGAAGTGCACCAGCGGCGCAGCACGGAACCGTGCCGACACGAAGAGGGAACAGGTTCAGCACATCTCACGCTGCTATTTCGGTCTCTGAGCAGCGTGGGACCCAGCCAGCAGCCACGGTGTGCGCCGCAGACAGGTAACCTCCTAACAGCCGGGAGGAGAACGTCCCTAACTTAGAGGCTGGCATGTTCAGGCCAGCTGTCACTGGATGGAAGCGCTTCTCACGCCGGCGCACGCCGTCCCAACGATCACATCTCCCGCACAGCCCCCCGCCCAGGCCCAGCCCACCCGGCGGGCTGCAAGGCACTGCATCCAGACGCAGCACCTCCTCCTCCTCACTTTTTTTTTTTTCCAAGTCCTGAGCTCCATCTGAGGCTGTCTGTGCCACAGCAGACAAGCTCATCTTTTTGATTAAAAACCAAACCAGCAAACAGCCAGCTGAACCAAACATCTGTCACTCCTCTGCAGCAGCGCGGTAAGGCGAACTGTTAATGCTGGCCACTGAACTCCAGCAGTGGCTTCAGAAACCATCAGTTAATAGGAAATAAAGCAATCACACAGAAGAGAGGAAAAAAATATGCATCAACATATTTCTTCTCCTCTCTTTTTTTGCTCCATTCCCCATCCTCCCTGCTCTTACCCATCGCTAGCACTTCAGGAGAGTTTGTAAGAATTGTGCTTTGCCTCCTCACTCCTCATCCGGACCTTCCTTCTACCTCTACTCTTGGACCGAGTCCCTGCTGGGAGAACAAAGTCAGATCTTCTCATCCTGCTCAACGGCAGATGAGGAACGCCGAGAGCAAAGGAGAGGGAAAGCTGGAGCCTGGCGCTGGGCCGCACCACGCGGCACAGCCTGCGCCCCTCGGCACCTGGGGAAGCTCTCCAGGCAACCATCTCTCTCAGCGACGATCAAAGAGAGCTCCCATACCATTTATAGTCAAATACTGGGTTTTATTCAGAAAGTTACTGGTGGAAGGCTGATTTTTCTCACTTTCTGCATTAATAGGTACCTTACAGAACTTTTCTGACAGCAGTGTCTGACTTGTTTAATGCTAAGAGATGCACATATACCATTCTCCTAGAACGGCTTCAACGTCTTTAGGCGTTTCCAAACAGGAAAATGAATAGCCATTACTTGTTCATGCAAAATCTACATATGACATTAAAAAAACCGGCACAAAATAGGAGAATCTTGCCCAACAGTCAGTCTAATTGGTACCATTCATCTCTCTTGGCAATAGGAACGTACTCCAGGGATTTTTGTCTTAGCAATTCTATTGTATTTCCCTTTCTTTCATCCCACTGTGTGCCACTGTCGGTGGTATAAGGGCCCTTTGCGCCTTTGCAGTTTGGGCAATAGAAATAAAGAAGAGAGCTGGAAATTACTTATTACACAGTTTGTTAATCCCGCTATTAGCTTAATCTTGTTCCATAAGCCTCCTTCCTCCTCTGACTCACTTTCCATTATGCAAACACAGAACAGAATCCGTACGCTTTTCGACTCCAGTTCTAGAGATGCTGCTGTGCTGTCACCAAAACGGAGCAGAGGGAACCGTTCTTGTTGCCTTTGCTGGAATCACCGGGGTACCTTTGAAAGAAAAACCCGAAAACCTTCAGAACTAAAACTTTTACAGATAACTCTTTGCTGTGCTGAAGCCTCCCACCAGCTCGCAGGCGTGATGCTGCACGCACTGAACACACGCCTGTGTTTTTTCTCAGAGACTGGTACCACTGAAAGCAGCCCAGTCACAACACCCAGCACCCCCTGACCAATCTGCAAAGCCTGCACCAATCCAGCCCCACGCTTCAGTGTCTGCAACGACGGAGAATTAATACCCAGAGTCTCCAGGTGTTTGAGACCAAGAGGGCAGAACGAGTAGCGGCAGGAACTTCTCGCCAGGCACCTACAGACGGACTGTCGCAGCAGAGAGGCCAGAGCTCGAGGCCGTGCTGTTCACCGCGCCTGCGCGAGGGCGGGAGGCGAAGGTCCGGCACACAAACAGGCGTGGCAGCGGGGTGAATCCCGCTCACCGGGGCTGGGGGCAGAGCTGGCAAGCACCGTCACACCCAAGTCAGTGGAAAACTGGAAATAAAGTCAGGGTAACAGAAAAACCCTAACTACCGCAAACGAATTCTGCACTTTGGAACTCGGCACCGCTCAATGCAATACGCTGTAATGAAGTCCCTGCCATCAATGAGTATATAGAAAGCAGATATCCAGCTTGAATCTGTCCTTAAAAATGTGCATTTTCACACATTGGAAAAAAACCAAAACCAAAACCAACAACTCAAAGCAAGAGGAGCCTCCCCTCACGCGAGGCAGAGCTGCAGGAGCTGCTGACTGCGGCACCAATGCCATCTGCAGTTTTACTGTGGAAATTCATGCACGGCCACTCAAAATAAACAAACTGCGTCCTGCCCTCCTCCCGCTGCACGTCATTTCATAGTTTTTCAGGCACTCCTGATACACGTACAGCACAAGCCCTGGGTACCTGACACCGAGCCGCGGCGCGTCAGCAGGACAGGCTGGTGTCTCGGGCTGGGTGCCGCTGCCGCCGGCGGGAGGAAGAGCCCGCCGAAGGTCCTGCCTGGTCCCGCACGTGTGCCGTGTCCGACCACGAGTGAAAGAATGCAAGAAATGGAAGCTGAGCAAGGAGCTGCCCAAAGACTCTCTCTGGAAACTGCCACTTCCTAAGCACAGGAACACAGCCTGCGTAACGGCACTGGAGATGGCTCTCCCGCGGCAGCGCCTGCCACCGCCGGCACGGCGGGTACCGCCAGGCCTCCAGCTTGAACGTCCTGACACCAAGAGCACGGGTGCGGCAGGGACAGCCCTAATGTGAATTCCTCCAAATGTTTAGGACAAAGGGCTCAGGCTAAAAAGTAATTAATTTTCTCTGGTACCGAAATATGAAACCAGGGGTTTTGCAACTACCAGTTCCAGTGCTAGGACAACAGACGTGCCTCCACTGCTCCTCCTAAAAATAGCAGTTTTCCCCCAAGATTCCAGCACCCAACTAAAAAAAAAACCAGCATGTTATTTTATTTCTACATTTGTAGAGCATGACCACTGTTAGTATCTCCCTTCCGTTGTCAAGGGACAGAAAAGCAAATGAATGATCCTCATTCCCGCCATGAGCAGCGGGCGAGATGCGGTACGGGGCACAGAGCTCCCGTGCCAGGCGCCCACCGAGGCTGGGAGAGGCTGCGGGGAGCCCACCTCCCTCGGGCAGCACCCGGCACCTGCGCGGCCGCGCCGGGAGACGGCGGTGCCCAGGGCTGCCACGGCAGCTGCCCCACGGCCGGCCCTCCTGCACCTTGTAGGACAGAGCGAGCGCTCCCGGTAACGGCGTTCGGACTTCTGTTAGCACCATGTGATAGCAGCTTAAGTGCAAGTTACAGTTGTGAATTATGTATTCGTTTGCACCTCTCTTACCTGTAACACCCCTCACCAGTATAAGTATATAAACAAGTATATTTTACAGCTTTTTCCAAAAGAGCCTGGATTAGACACAAATCTTAGAAAGAAGAGTCAAATAATTAAATGTAAAAATAGTACAAATATTTATTTTAAAAAGCACTGAATCAACTTCATCACAGAATTTTGAGGCTGGCGGACTCAAGCACTGCACCAGCTGTGTAATACACAGAGCTCCTGGAAGTGCCAATCTTTTTCCTCCCCCTAATTGGGACCAGGAATCCTACACCTTCTCATCCCCGCTGGGCAAGAATCGATGAGACCGATCTGACACCGAGGACAGCAGCTTGTCAGGCAGCGTGAAGTGAACTGCAGAGCCCCAGAGTTCAAGACAGGCTACTGAGACGGCCAAAACAGCAGCAGGCCAAGACTCCCCGACAGCAACACGCTCTGCTGCGCCCCTCTCATCCCCGCATGCCCCACATGCCTTCTGACCCGCACTGACAGGCAGGACGTGTCTGCCTCCCTGACCACAACTGAGCCACCGCAACCCCTCGCTTCCAACGCACAGGCACGCCAACGCAGGCTGCAGCCATCGCTCAGCGATCCAGACCACAGGGACAGGGCGCGCGGTGGCCATCGCTCAGCGATCCAGACCACAGGGACAGGGCGCGCGGTGGCCATCGCTCAGCGATCCAGACCACAGGGACAGGGCGCGCGGTGGCCATCGCTCAGCGATCCAGACCACAGGGACAGGGCGCGCGGTGGCCATCGCTCAGCGATCCAGACCACAGGGACAGGGCGCGCGGTGGCCATCGCTCAGCGATCCAGACCACAGGGACAGGGCGCGCGGTGGCCATCACTCAGCGATCCAGACCACAGGGACAGGGCGCGCGGTGGCCATCGCTCAGCGATCCAGACCACCGGGACAGGGCGCGCGGTGGCCATCGCTCAGCGATCCAGACCACAGGGACAGGGCACACGGTGCCCATCGCTCAGTGATCCAGACCACAGGGACAGGGCACACGGTGCCCATCGCTCAGCGATCCAGATCACAGGGACATGGCACGCGGTGGCACAGGCCAGCCGAGTACAACAAGGAGAGCGGCTCCTCGTGCGGTGGCAGAGTGCCCCAGCATGGGTCAAAACTCACCGCCGGCCCAGACACTTGTCGGTCCGAAAACACGCGGTGCGCTTCCCACAAGCAATTCGCGGTGAGTGCCTACAACTAACCGCCCTCTTTACAAATCCCTCGGATGTGAGCTCTCACCTGAGCCACCTAAAGCGGTGTCACGGTCCACCGACCCTTACAAGCAGGTCTTTGAAACTGTGTGCAGAAGCGTTTGATGCTGTAAAACCGTGGCCAGTGCAAGGCCTTCATTCTTTCCTTGCGAAGCACCGGTTAACGGTGCTCAGCTCCGCACAACTGCTAACTCACAGCTGTGGTACGCTGCTGATTTATGCCCCATGGAATGTCCCCTGCACATCAGATATCATCTCCCTAACACCCAGGCTAACGCCAATCCAAATCACAAACTCCCCTAAGATATTCCAGCCCATAAAACCCGTGAGGTTACAAGTCTCTCTCCTTCACACACCTCATTTCATCTTCATGGATAATGCCTCACGAGATACCAAAGAACATCTCTAGGAGATGCAAGAAAGTCACTTTTCCCCAAACAGAGTTGCAGTTCAGCTTTTCCTGTCTGAAACAAGTTGGGAAAAAATAGCTACTGTTTTACAGACAGCCCTTAAAATCCCCGTTAGCCGGCTCTCATGGTCGCACGCTCTGCACAGTATTTCGGCCCTGTCAAGCCGTCACGCAAGCCCTCGCGCAGCGTCTCGCGCTCGGACGGCACTTACCGACAGGCAGGCGGAGGGTGATGTTGTTGCAGAAGTCGGTGTAGCAGCACTCGGTCTTCGTGATGTTCTTGGAGCTGTGGCAGAAGACCTGGGCGTTCAGCTCCGGGAGGGAGACGCAGGACTTGACCACCTCCTCCCGCCCGTTGGTCAGCATGACGGACGCCCAGCAGGCACCCTCCGTCTGGCAGGTGAAGTTGGTGTGCTCGCACAGCTGGCACACGCACTTCAGACCTGCAAAAGAGGTTTCCAGCTTTCGTGAGAAGACCCCAGGCAGACAGACCCCCGCGGCAACCGTGCCAGCTTGCCTTGCCCCGGCCAGCTGGTTCAGCACGGGCAGCCGGTGGCAGCTCCAGCACAGGTCCCACGCTGGAGCCTCGCGTGGTGAAGACTGACCACCCCAAGAAGTTGTTTCTGTGAAAGCTGTCTTTTGCCTAGACAGGAGACGGAGGTCCTGGTCTCCAGGTCTGTGTTCTCAGCTCAGGACAACACCTCGGACTACACTCCAGGCAAACACCGGGGCACGTGCTCCGTTTCGAGATGGATGTTCAGACACAGCTATGTTCATTGCGCACCGATTTTAAACAATACCAACAGCCACTGTCGAGGCAGCTCTGCTGACGTCCCAAAACGTACCTCCCCCGACACATGCCAGCCCCCCACCCTGCGCCAGCAAGACGCGTGCCCGCCAGAGCCGACGGGGTCAGCGCAAGGACTCGGGAGCCGCCGAGACGCCACGTCCCGGCACGCGCCAGCCTGCGCCCCACGGACAGACACGGGTGGTACCCACGGGCTTCTCCTGCCCCATCCTCGGAGACGACGCACCATCCTCAGGCACCCAAATAGCCGCCCAGCTCATTTTGGTGCAAAAGCCAGAGGACGTCCAAGCTCTGCATGTTTTTAACAGCATCTTTATGGTGTACCAAATGGAGTAGAAATATGTTTCATAACTACTACATTTTTCATGTTTTATTGACTCTTCCTTGGAAGAAGAGGAGGAAACCAAAGCCACATCATCTCAGTGAAACACCAGGTGCCAACAATAAATTTTATTGCCTCCCTTGTTTTCTTTACCTGTTTCATAGCAAACAATTTCTGCTTGCTTCATGCCAAGCCTAGGAGCCCACTTCAGCCCCGACACAAAAACCAAGACATCGTAACTTTGGGCTGAAAGCAATTCCTACAGGAAAAATCCATTCTTTCCTTTAGGAATGGAGGGGGGGAGCTGTTTGTCTTACTCAAAGGTAAGAGCCATCTAAAGAGTGGAATCGTGAGAGGACGAGGATGGCCACCAGGAAGGGAAGAGCTTTTTACGACCACGCGGCAGCAGCAGCGGGACTCGTCTCACGCAGCGTCTCCGGAGCAGCGGAGCCTTCCTGACAGACGTCAGCGCCAATCTGATTTCTGTTTTGTGACACTATTTGTTTTCTTTACAACAATCTTCATCCTGTGCTACCCTTCGGAAATAACAGTTTGTAGTGTTTATCTTCAGCGCAGGCCCGCAACAAACTTCCCTGGCGCCATATGCTCGTGTTTATCCTGGATGCAGGGTGCGCTGGGAGCCACAGCACTGCTCCGGGCTCTCGCTGCGGGGAGGGAGACAGCCATCGCCCAGCCGCAGGGCAGGCGAATCGCTCCCCTGAAGGCGTTACCGCAGTCCTGGAAGAGATGCCAGGAGCAAGACTCATCACACCCAAATAAATAAGATCTGGCAGAATCATCACCAGTACTGCAAAATAAAAGCGTTACTTGAGGAAATGAACACAAGACTGTCGCAAGCATCTTCAGCATTTCAGACATGTCATTATGCCGATTCCTTCTCTCCCTTCTCATGGGCTAAAAATAAAACAATGGCCTTTACGACATCATCCACAGCAGGCAACTGACAGGTTTATCCATATTCTGGTATTCTGCAGAATGTTAGAGAGGTGCTGATCAAAACTGTCACTGCAAGTCCTGCACAGCTCCAAGGGCATTCCTCAGAGCACCCTGAACACAGGGTGGGAAAAGGACGGCAGAGGGGCTCGGTAACCACACTTCGCCTGAGCCAAGACCGTCGCTTATTTCTAGAATGAAGGGCCCCGCACCACCTCGAGCCTGTTCCAGCTGGAGCGGGCTGGGTCACATTGGTGACAGTACCGGCGACACGCTGTTGCGGGGGGAAGTTGGGACGTCCACTGCTGTGGAAATCAAAGACATGGAATAAGGTGATTGTGCAGCAGCTAAAGGAAAACAGATCAAAGAGGAAAATGTGCTCCCAAAGTTTCAAAACAAGGCACTCTTCAATCCAGCAACAAACACGACTCCTTTATTTACCCAAGCACAACAACATTTCCCTCAAAACATTGTGTTCTCTGGTTGAGAAATTAGGAGAAAGTGAACCACGGAAACACGCCACGGCCTCAGAGAGGCACCCAAGCTTGGTTCCCAAAGGCTACAGCTGTCTGAGCACGTAATTCCCAGCAGCCAGTAACAAACCTGCCCTGAACCTCCCCAACGCCCCGCACCCCGCAGAGGCTGCGCCCGTAAGGGCCACGCACGCCTCGTCCTCCATCACAGAGATGCTGCGCGACGCAGGGTGCCGTCCCTCCCGTCTTCCAAAGAGAAGCGCGGCACTCGGCGAGCCCCGCGTGAACGACAGGAGCACTAACAGCCGGCCGAGGCGCCTGGGGAGCTGACTCGCAAATCGCCAGGCACGCAAGGAAAGCCACTGCCAGACAGCGAGACCACGAGGAGTGGTGCTCCCTGGATTTAGCCTTTTTAAGACGTAAGCAGTTTTTGAGGATTTTTTTCTGCAGTTATTGCAGCAGGAGCTGAGACTGCGTACCAGTTTCCTGGATGAGACCCGCTATGAATCAAGGACAGGATGACTCGCTCTTTGGAGCGGAAAATAACCTGCACAACTTACACAAAAAGTGACGTTTTTTCCTTTTTACTTTTCAGTGCAACTGTAAGAAAATGCACTGTTCAGGCAAACACACTGTGCAATTAACTTAGGGAGAGGGAAGAACTGAACCAGCATCCCATTCACAACAGATCAACACAAAGATGCACAACAGAAGATTTTTTTTTTTTAATAATCTTCCATCCATTCCTCAAGTGTGAGCTTCAAATACGTGAATCACTAGATAACTAAGGAACAGGAACGATACTGGATGTGAGCAACAGTTGGAAGAATACGAGTTTAGACACCAGCTTAATGAAAGCCGCTACCAATTAAACCAAGCAGATAGACACATGCAGCCTCGAAAGTTAAGTGGAAAGAACTGAGCATACAATTGCCATAACCTGACTAACACTGTGGGACTGAAAGAATACACGAAAAATTATGGGGGGGAAAAAAGCCCAAACTTGTTATCTCTTATGAACCACACAAGGTTCGACGTTTCAACACAGGTTTTTTACTGTACAGATTAATCCATGAAGTCATAACCCAGCGCTACCCACCATAGTTAGCAGTGTTTTCTGGAGACTACAGGGCAGTGGAGCATTTCACAATTAAATTGGGAAGCGAGTTCAGCCCCGCGTCAGCGCTGGGACCAGCCTGCTGTGCCCTCCTGGGGCGCGCCGGAGAACATCGGCTTGGCTCACAGAGCAGGCACAGTCAGGAGGAGCCAGGAGGAGATCCAGCGCCCTGTTCTGCTGTTTGGGACCAGTTCCCATCACCCGCTCCCAAAGGGTGCAGGAGAACCAGAGAGAGATACAGGACAGACACCAAGGGGGATGGGGCATAAGAGAAGAAACCAGGCTCTTTCACGTAAAAGGCAATTTTGGGGAGATAGAGTTCCATAGAGAAATCACAGATCACATTGAGAAGATGAGTGGGATGAAATAACCACCATTTGCCGCTAACGCAAAGGCTCCCGGACAGCACAGACGTCATTGACAGCAAACACACCAGGCAAGAGGAAGCAGAGCCCTTTCTCACGCTGCCTCGCCACCGTCCCCAGTGCCTCAGGTGTCGATGCTGCTGCCACCGCTTTGGATAAACCGTTAGCGTGCTCAAAACGCCGTTGGACAAATCCACGTTCATGTGCTAGAGATCTACAGAAGCTGCTACGCATAATGACACAAATACATCTTCTGACTAAGAGGCCTTAACCCGCAGGCTGCGAGAGCGGGGAGAGGCCAGCCGCGAGCGCATGCTGGCAGAAGGCGCGTCCTGAACTCGCCTCGCATCCCATCCTCCTTCCTCGAGCATCCGCCGGAGCAGCGGCAGTGGTCGGGGCTGCCGGGACCACCCTTCCGCCTCCCGCGCGCAGCCCAGCCAGGCGGGGAGAGGAACGGACTCGCAAACAGCGACTGACACTCTGCAAGTCCTTACGTGCAGCGGGGAACGCGTATTCCCCTGCAGAGCATCGCGCCCCTTCGCCCGGGCAGAGAGGGGTCTGTCTCCCGCAGTCAGCTACGTCCACGGAAGCGATGGCGTGTCGCTGTCACATCTATTCTCTTGTAACACATTTCTTCAGAAGCGGAAACCAGAATCTTGAGCAATGACAGGTCTTAAAAAGCTGCTTTTTGGACTACTAATAAAAATGTGGAGATGGATCCTCTCAGGAGAGGGCTCTGGAAAAAAAATAGCAGGAGTTATAGCAGATTAAAAGCTCACTCTATAAGCATACTGCAAAAAAGGACCGATATCAAGCCAGGCAAAAAGGAGAAAGCTGTAGAGAAGAGAGAAGTAATTACTCCAGAACTGAAGAAAATGTCTTAGAATGACAAGAATTACAAGAACGACAAGAGAGATATTGAGGTGCTGGAGCGGGTCCACAGAGGAGCAACAAAGCTCCTGAGTCACAAGGGACAGGACAAGAGGAAACGGCCTCGGGTTGCGCCAGGGGAGGGCTGGATTGGACATGAGGAGAAATTTCTACACCGAAAGGGTTGTCCAGCGCTGGAACAGGCTGCCCAGGGAGCTGGTGGAGTCACCATCCCTGGAGGGATTTAAAAGACGTGTAGATGTGGAGCTCAGGGACGTGGTTTAGTGGTGGGCTTGGCGGTGCGAGATTAACAGTTGGACTTGATGATCCTAAAGGTCTTTTCCAACCTAAACGATTCTGTGATTCTATGATAGACAGGAAACACTTCCACTGTTTACATTTCTTAAAAATACGCATGGGAAGTGATTTTATTAACACGTGCATGTATCTTAATTTTTGAATTTGACTTTGAGGATGAAAATTTGAATGGTTTAGAATTACTGTATTAAGAAGAGCAAACTATTTCAAAACAACATTTGGAAGCCTAAAACGTCCTCTTTCACTCAGCTGCCGCGGGTTCTGCCCCACGGCATGTCAGACTGAAAACGTGTGCTGCTGGAGAAGGGAGGGGACGCAGGGTCCGCAGACACCGCTCTGATGGCCGAGAGTCAGCTTCCTGGTAGAGAGGGAATCAATAAAACACTGACTTTTTAACCTGCTGTATTTATTTTTGCCACCGCCAAACTGAAGACGAACCAAGAAGAGAAAGATAAATGCCAGTTACACACTGGCAGCTGGACTAGGCGATCATTGTAGGTCCCTTCCAACTTAACTTGCAAAGACCATTTATTCTGGAAAAAAGCATTCCCGAGGCTACACCCGGCAGTGAAACGCAGCTGCCTCCGCACGAAGGCTGGCACGGGCCGAAGCAGAGGCAGGGTTACATCCATCGCTGCAGCACCAAGGCAACGGGAGAACACTGGCACCGTCACGGAAAGCATGCCGACGGGAAAGGATGCGTGCCACAGCCACAAAACCTGCCAGCCTTCGTCCGAGCGACTTGCACGTGCCCGGGTCCATCCAGACACGTCCCAGGCTGCTGGGGAGGTACACCCCCACCAGGTATTTGCAGTATCTAAATTTAGCCATCCAACTTGGGCTTCAGTTAGGACTTTGTTCTCTGTATGACAGCTAGAGACAATCCAGGGTAATTCAGAGCCTAACAGCACTCGAGGTACGAGAGAGGAAATTGCATTTTTGAACTGGGATGGAGTCATGATCTAAGTCACCGCCTGCTTGCTGCACAACTTCATGTCGCGGTTCCGTTAATTACCACATTATCCGAACCTTCACGGCCAGGCAGAAGTTGAATTTCTAGCCTACAAAAATAAGCATGGAAAAAACCCCTGCGCCTGTCCCTCCCAGCACCTCATATGGAGAAGAATGTAGTAACAGACCACAGCTCTGGGGGGCTTCAGCACGATGTCCGAGACCCCTTTTTCTAGGGATTTTTGCTGAACGCCCTGACATCTCAATGCCGTAACCCAGCGCTCAAGACAGAGTTCAGCAGCCGCTCCCGCACAAACGTGGCTGAATCGCCAGGAGCGCCCCATCGCTCACTCTCGTCCCAAGAGGGGCGGGTGGCTGCACCGCTGCACGCACGCCCAGAGAGCGACCGGACCGCTCTCGCTCCAGCCGTGCTGCTCCTCAAAGGCCACAAGGTATCCTGGCCGGATTAAAGCCCAGAATAACCATTTGCAAGCAACTGGTACGGATCTAGAGCCTGCTCCAAAAACGCAGAATGAAATTGCACCCGCTCACCCCACTTACAGTCTTTTATCTGCGCAAATCATTGGCAGACACCGTGCTAGATCATGCAGTCAGGCCATTAAGTGATTAGTTCTCACGCACGTTGTTTAATTAAAGCTTTTTTATTACGAAAGCTTTCTACTAAAAGCTAGGAAAACAGTGTTTCAGTGACTTACGGAAATGAGACGATAGCATCCTCGTGACAATTTGTTACATGGCAGTGAATTAAATTGGTTAGTGAAGTACGACTGCTTTGCTATTGCCGTGCTTCCTACCGAGGACACGCTATTTCTGGTGCTTGACAATACACGGGCTTTTCAATACTCCCAGTTAATAAGGACTAAGCAAACCCAATTCCTAAGCTGGAACAAGGGTGGGTTTTGCAGAACGCGGCACTCTGGACCTGTCAGCGACACACACACGGGTGCGCGGTGGCTCACAGCTTTGTGCGTGGGCAACAGCCACCGCCGTGCGAGTTACAGACCTCGGACATTCACTCCAAGTTTGCATTCTGTAGGAAGCACCGGAGTAAATTTCAAACAGAAAGTTTCTATCACAGGTGGCCGTCAGCTGCTCACGCGCATGCTCTCCGCCCTGCCTCCAGCTCTCCGGACTAACGGCACCGCCAGCCACGGTGCGGATCCCCCCTCGCCACTTCGCACCCGCCCGTTCGACCGTACGTACCGGGGTCTGCGCCGTCCGTCAGGGATGGCTTACTGTTCTTGTGGCTTGCTTTTGAGATCTAAATGCACGTAAGTGGGAAACAAACTCTCACAAACTCAAGAGAGCCTTCAGACAAATTCTAAGAAATACAAGTCAGCGCTGAGCACTACGAGAGCTCACGCACCACCCCCGTGTACAGCAACGCCTTTTCTTACTGCAATCCACACCTCAACTCCTGTTTATTTAGAAACCCTACAGCACGCCGAGTACTCTTTACTTCCCCAGAAATAACGCTGCGACAAGAACAGAAGAGCACGCAAAGCATCCACTATGACAAGATGGGGGCGACGTAGAACAAAGGTGGCAGGAGGCAAGTGGAAGCAATTTTGAGAAGCCCCTACAAGGTGAGCAGATAGGGAACAGCAGGACCGTTCGCCACGTCAGTACCAAAATACTTTTTCTCTAAATCCTATAAATATTCCTGCATACTGGGGCACCACGAAAGTTCCGCAGGAGACCTCCATCACCCAGCACAGCATCCTCAAGCTTGCATGGGAGAGAACAGGGGTAAGAAGTTTACCAAGCTCGCTTAGCCGCGTGCAGCACGAGAAGATGCAGAGTAAATCAAGCAGACGCACAGCCAAACGCTCGGCACTCAACAGCAACCGCTGCTGGAGACCCACGGAGCCTTTCTCGGTGCCTGTAAGCCCCCTCGGAGCCCCCTCTACAGAGCGGTGAGGGCGAGTGTGCTGACCCTGGACCACACACACGCGTACCGTACCTGATCCAGGCTCTGGAAAGACACTGATGGGGTAAGACAGAGGACAACGCTATTGCAGCTTCAGAGAGGAAAGCAATGCAGGATTGTTTTATATCAACAACAATCAAAGCCAACAAGGTTCGTTAGCGCACTGAACGGTCTCCAGAGGGAAGCAGCAATGACCACAGCGCTGGTGATGCTTCAACTCAACTCAGGCGTGTCAGGGAAAAACGAGCAGCGCGGGGTTGCCTGTTCCTGGGGTTCCCTTCCAGACCTGAGCAATAAGAAGCTAGACAAGTAAAGAGCTCAGACAGGTCGGGTTTGACACCCCTGGAAGGTGACAAAGATGTACCAGATGTACAACGCTACACAGAAGTACCTCCAGCATCAACAGCTGAGTGTCACCGCTCCTTTCCCAAAAGAAGGGGTTAAGGGGCACTCTGATGCGGGAGCGGGCACAGGCCTTCCCTTCAGCCTGGGGCTGGGACCACCCCTCTCTGCGGGAGCGTAGGGAGCACGGCGCCAAGAGACTCCTGTGGTGAAAACACCGAGCAAAGAGTGAACTGGAGTAAACCGAAGAGAAAAAAATGTCAGGTGTCCTATTGTGCGCTGCCTCACTCGACCTTCAGGACAACTGCCGGCTCGCAGAGCGCTACGCGGGGGCACAGGTTTGGTTTTTACCGGAAAGACCGAGGGGGACGGAGGGTCCGGCGCGGGCGAGAGACGAACCCGCACCGAACCGCCCAGCGCCCTCCGGCGGGGCCCGGGACCACGGGGAGGGGACGGGGGGAGACACCGCCACGGCAGGGACGGGTCCGACGGACCGCACCGCCGCGGCCGGGACGGGACGGGACCCACCGCCGCGGCCGGGAGCCGCCGGGTACCGGTAGCTGAGGCAAACCCCGCGGACCGGGAGCGCGCGGGGCGCGGGCTGGCCCCCGTAAGCCGCAGCTGACCCACTTCCCGCGGCCGATCGCGGTAAGCGCCTTACCCTCCGGGCGGCACAGCGGGGCGCGGGCAGGGGTCCCGGGGAACGAGGTGTGTGTGTGTGGGGGGGTCCCGGTGCTCGGCGCCCCCCCTCCCGCCCTGCCGCGCCCGCGCACCCCGGATGCGGGGGGCGCGCAGGGCGCTCCCGCCGCCGTTCCCGCCGCCGCGCCCGCCCTACCTGCGCACAGCGAGACGGCGGCGCCCAGCAGCGGCAGCGCCACCCGCAGCGCGGGGCTGCGCGCCCGCCCCATGGCCGGGGCCGGGTCCTGCTGCTGCGGCTGCCGCGGCTGCCGGCCCCGCCGCCCCCCCGCCGGCGGCGGCTATAGCGGTGCGGGGAGGGGCCCGGCCCGGCTCCGCCCGCCCGCACTCACCTTCCCGCGGGGCCGGGGGGCAGCGGGGGGGCCAAGGCCCTGGGGAGGGAAGAGGCGGGGCCCGGGGGGAGCCGCGGGTTGTGCCCCCCCCGCACCCATCCCCCAGGAGGGGCCGGGAGCCCCTCGCAGGGGCCGGGGGTCGCTGCTGCCGCGGCCGGGCCGGTGACCCCGTGTCCCGGAGCTCCGCTCTCACCTCACAGCACCGCAGCTTTCGGGGTCTGAACCGCAGGGACCGTAAAACCAGCCCCAAAACGGACTACTGCTCCTCCGCGGCTTTGGGGGAGTTTGGGGTTTGGTTTTTTTTGTTGTTGTTGTTGTTGGTTGGAGAGGGTTTTTTTGGCAAATACCTGTTAGGGGGTTTTGGCATCATGCCCTTGGTTGCTTCATCAGGCTATGCCAAATTCTCCCCCTCCATCACAATTCTGATCCGATTTCAGCGTTTCCCCTCGGTACAATCTATTCGGTATCGAGACCCTCACACCGCCCCCCCCCAGGCACAGCCCCCCGCCTTGACAGACCACATCCCGGCAGCTCCCGTACCGCGGCAGCACTTGGGGGGTCATTACAGCAACCAGACATCATCGAGGCTGTGCTGAAAGCGCTGGTGGAGCAGACGCCCCAGTCTCGATCCTCTTTAGGAAGGGGCTGCACGCGCTCCGCTTCTCTGTTTTAAAGCAAAAATACTAGCGAGATCTGTTTCCCACACGTTGTTAGGTGCATCTCTAGATTTGTATTACTGCCATGAAATACGTTATTATTAATATTATGACATCTCCATTAAGTCTTTTAGACTTCACTAGACAGGAACTCCTAGCAGTGATAAACTATTCAAAAAAACCCTGGAAAACAGCGACATTTGTCAGATCAGCCTTTTGCAGCCTACCTTGTTCTACCTGGTATTTCCAAACACGCTGCAGAGGCTCTGTAATTGTATCAAAAAGCCTGGGGAAAAAGAAGAAAAAAAAAAAAAAAAGAAAGTCATCACCATCTGTTGATTTCATTCATGTAATTTTGCTTTGGTGCTTATCCAGGGTTACAGCAGTGCCCATATTCCCCAGGTCTTTACCAGCTCCTAATCCCAGATGTGTCCGTGCCACAGGATCAGAGCCAAGCCTCCCCCCGGCTCGCTCGCCCGGCCGCTTCCACCCACCAGCTGAGCCCACGTCCTTCCGAATGCCTTCTCCGAGGCAATTGTCATTAAGGAGCTTCAGCGAGGTCCTGGGATCTGGGAACTCGGTGCGTTCCAATGCTTTGCTGCTAACGCTAGAAAAGAATACGTTTAATTCAGAGTCTGATGCTGTGGAACGGAGACCCAAACAACCTGCCCGAGAACCTGCCCACAGTCAACGCTAAGGGCACGGGCATGCCAATGCTCCCGCTCCTCCCTGCGCCCGGGCAGCCGTGCCCGCCGGGATGCAGAGCCTGGGGCCCATCCCGCGCAGCCCCCAGCCCCCCCGGGCCGCAGGGACCTGCCGGCTCCTCTCCTCCACATCCCACCCGTGCTCAGCCCGAAGGGCTGCCAGCTCAGAGATCCAACTTGCAACCCAGTCACCAAATTCAGCACAGTTTGTTTCAGTGTTGTAGGTTTGTTCCATGGATTTTTATGTGTTTATCTGAACAAATGTACTCAAATTAATATTACTCAATCTCTGTGCTTCTGCACGATTACTCTTTCACAAGCAATATCTTTTGACTACATGCTTTTAGCAAGAAAATGAATTAACCTGTACCAAGATACAGCAAAGATGAAATCCAAATGCTCTAGGAATAAGTAGCCGTTAAGTAAGACAAAAAACTGGTGCTCGTCTAGGATTATTTTTTTAATTGTCATCCAAATATATCCAGGGAAATCACTCAGGGCTTCCACATCACCCTATCGTCAGGTAAATGCAATGGGAATTACATCTTATTGCAGCCGAGTCCGAGGTGTTGGCTATGTCACAGCAAACGCTACAGCTGCGTGTAGTGTCACAGACCGCAGCGCTCTGCCTACCTGGCTGCTTTAGAAATAACCGACAGTGGTTAGAAATTACATGCCAAGATCTAATTTAAAAAAAATGCAGATTTGGATGTCAAAGCAATAAAGTAATAGAGGAAAAATTTGCAGCTGCTTCCCTTCTGAAAGCGCAGAGGCAGGAGCTGCTCCCTGGCTAGGGCTTGCCCAGCGCCCACCAAGCCAATTACCACTTCCGTGCAGATCCCAGCTTACCTGGGAATGCCAGGAGAGAGCCTCAGAATCCTCACCACCACCAAGCTCCTGCGCATCTGTCTGCCAAAATGAGCTAAACCTAACACTGTTCTTGGCAAACCCATGTTTTCTTTCTGTCCTTTTGAAGGCTTAAAAATAATTTACCTTATTTGCTCAGTGCTGCTAGAAAGTGTAGATACTTCTCATCCAGACTCCTCTCCGGTTCCTAGCATGTAATTACTGCTTCCGCTTTTTCGTTTGAACGAAGACATAGATTATGAATTATGTAATCAGTTAAGGTTCTTCTTCAGCTTAAAAAGAACAACTGTAGAACGCATTTGCTCACACTTTGCAGAGCTGATGAAGAGAACAGCATCTCCTGTGCTTGTGGAGAACAAGGATCAAAGTTTATAGCCAGAAGTCTGCAGCACACACACCTGCAAAATACAGTTCTTAAAACATCCATTCTGGTTTTGAATAACCGTTGCTGCTAAAATAACGGTTAGCTATTTGTTTAAATAGCATCCCCAAATGTACTTTTTATTTCATTACATAAATAAAAGGGAAAGGCTTTTGCTGGGCCATTTTCCATTTTCATTAGCAGATGTTAGGGGGTACAGCAGGAAGAATATTCAATATTTTCTCCCTTCCAGTACAACTGGGGCAGGGGCTAGTGGTGTCCTGTCCACCCTTTCTCTCCATGTAGCTCTACCCACCTCACAGCCTTTGGAAAACCTCCTCTGCAAACTTACTTCCGCGCGGGTGCCGGAGCCAAGCTCATCTTTTCCCTAGCGAAGGGAACTTTGCAGTTGGTACCTGGCTGATGAAATCGATAAAAGCACATACGCGCAGCGTGGCCAGGGGAACTGTGGCGATAACTTCAGTGACACATCTCAGCGTGACGCCGGCACTGCTGCCGCACGAGCTCGCCGCGTTTGGAAGGCCGCCCGACCGCCCGCTGATGCTCTGGCGCGCAGCAGGTGGTTCACCAGACCCCTGCTCTTCCAGAGCAGCGCGGCTCGCCTCAGCAGTGCGCTGGATGCCCCGGCAGCACCGCTCGCAGCCCCGGGAGCAGCGTTAGAGGAGGTGACGGAACCGCATCAAAGCTCAAAGCCCAAGACCAAACCAGAGATGGGGCAAACGGGTAAGTTCAGCTGTGGGTGTAGCCCCCGAATCGTACGGAGGTCCTGGGCGCCGCTGGCCTCGGCTGGGATGGATGCCCATCACCGCCACCCTCTCCTTCTGCTTTTCCCGCTGCTAGCAGTCTGGGTTGCTCGCCCGCGGCACACAACGGTGGAGCCATGCTCCGTGTTCTCATCAGCGATGCCAAAACCAAGCTCCGTTTGTCCTAATTAGTTCTTCCTTAGTGTACCGTGCTTTTTATTAAGTGGTATTTGTGAACGTTCATGTTTTCCAGTTCAATTTTCAGAAAGGCAAAGTGCCTGACCTCACGTTGAAGTCAGCGGGAGCTGAGGTTATAAATAGCGAAAAACACTTGTCTCGTATGTACCAGCTGCAACAAGTGGCATAAATTCGTACTGGGCATGCTTCTGTCAGAGACTGGGCATGGTTAACTCTCGCGCTGCCAGCACACAAATACGGAGCAGCTACTACATCATCTAAATACCGAACGCAGAACCATCGTTTTCATTTGAAATGTCATGAAGATGTCAGTCTGTCATTTTCTGTTCCTGCCCCGCCATACCCAGTATAAGAGGTTTGTAGCTGCATTTACATTATTCCTTGAATAATACAGATACTGAGGTTTTTTCCAAGCGCTATTTTGTCCTACATCCTGGTTTTGGGTTGGGGTTAGGTTTTTTAAGCATCTCTTTTCCCTCTCACATCCACTATCGTGATTGCATTTTTTCCTGAGAATCCAGACACTGAAGTGATGAAGCACTCCCAGAGCAAGCCTGCCGTTTTAATTACGTATTGCAGCAACCTTAATCCCTTCCTTCCACTCCTCCTTTCCCACCATCCCTAATGACATCCCTGCACGAGTTTATCTGTACTCGTTGATACCAAGAGGCGTCTTGTAGTGAAACAGATCAAATGCTACCTAATAACAAGTAATGTTATTAGATCGAAGTCTCATCAAATCTTTACTTCTTCCGAAAAATGAGGGCTGCTCTAGAATAAATTTTCAAGCAAACACATATATAATGAGCACCCTAGAAACTCATAAAGGATAAAATAATTTTTATAACTATTATTATTATATGTAAGTTATTTGCAACCAGTCAGTGGGTTTGGCTATCACACATCACGGAGATACGGGGATGAAGAGGTTTATGCCTGCGGATTTCTGGTACATTACTCAGCTGCCAAGTTCTCCAGGACTTCCCCTTTACACAGCTGGTGGCAACCTCTGCCGGTAACTTT
This sequence comes from Chlamydotis macqueenii, assembly GCF_036417535.1. Lineage (NCBI taxonomy): Eukaryota > Metazoa > Chordata > Aves > Otidiformes > Otididae > Chlamydotis > Chlamydotis macqueenii. The sequence goes on along the minus strand of NC_141561.1, from coordinate 782,918 downwards.
ATTCCTTGTCTGGACCAAAGCCAACCAAAAACGTCAGGCTGAGACGGTGGGCGGGGATCACAAGTTTGTGTCCCAGCCGTATCAGCGAAACGGGACAGTTCCATGGTTTAGAACTGATGAGGAGCACCTGACTAACTCCGGATCGCACGGCTGTGAACCCCAGGAGTCAGTTTAAACCCAGAATCTCCACTCTCACCGAGTGCCCTGCTCAGGGAGGAGGGCTTGCGCAGCGATTTGGGGTGCGGGGTGCCGAGCGATGCTCTACCATTGCCTAGTGCTGGTTTTTACACCCCATCCGCTTTTGTCCTCGGTTGCAATATTCCCTTTGTATTCAGGCTGCAAAGGACCTCTCAGTTCGTACCCCTGGACGCTTGCCGTACAGAGCGGCCAGCCTAGATGGAAATACACGGGACTGTCTGCCCTCGGCAAAGGCAATCACACCAGGGCAGGCCTGCCACCGCAGCAACAGCAGCTGCTGCCCATTACGATGCAATGGGACAGCAGAGCCAGAGGAAGAACTCTGTGCGTGCAGACGCAGTGTCCTGACCTCAGAAATCCCGTCCCTAACCAGGATAATCCTGTCCTCCCAGTTACGTCGTGGGGGACCGCACACAGGACACAATTCTTGAGCAGCACAAGCTTGCTCCAATTCGAAGAAGATTAATGGAAACTGGCCCCCTCCAGGCTTCCTATTTTCTATGGCAGTCCTCACCTGAACTTTTTTTTCCTTTCCCCTAGCAATCTTCTATCCCCAGTTCAATATAACATTTTCAGGCTGAGGAGATTCACAGAAAGCCATCTCTCACACGAATGTACTCATTTCAGAACATTTTCATCTTCACGTCATGACCTGGATGGGCAGATTTGCAGCAGGAGCAGCAGACACAGGTAGATGACAATAAACCCAAAATAATTTTGAGAAGGAAGTGCTCGTGTAAGAAATCCTACTTACAGTAAAACGGGAACTTTTTGGCCTGCAAACAATATTAAAAAAAAAAAACAAACCAAAAAACAACACAACAAACAAAACCCACGTGAATAGCCCAGACACAGCCCCACCAGCACTCCCCAAAGGACAGAAGTGCACCCCGCGATGCCACCCGCTACGCGCTGCCCTGCGCCGGGTGGGACGGAACAGCGTGGGGGTGTCACTGCCGGGGGAGAAGCCCCTTCCCTGCCCCTGCCCGTGTTCCTCCTCGCCCAGAGCCTGCCGAAGGCGAGGGCAGCGCGGCGTCTCCCTCCCAAGGGCCTCAGCTCGGGGAGCTCAGGCAGCGGGGTTATTGCTAACTACAGTCAAGGATGCAAAAAGATGGAACTCATGACAAAGAAAATCGTTTGCTAGAAATTGTATTTCCTCATCTATCCTGATACCAACTCTGTTCCAAGGTAACAGCTGTAACATCAGTGCCGAGGAACCCTGCACGAGGCGGTACATGATTTAATACACTGCTGACAAATCACATGGAAAAACTTACTAAAACACTGGATTGATGGAGAGATAATGGCAAACCAAGCAATTTTTCTTTTTTCAGCTGGAGTTATGATGGAACGCTGATGTTGCATTAAGGCAAAAAAGTTCTGGTGAAATAATATATACTTAAAACCTAGTTTTGCTAAAGCTGACAGCAAAAACTCCACCCAAACTGAAGAGAATTGATCCATCTGAACGCAGCGTCCACCAGTTTAAACAAGTAGGAATAAAGGTTGCATCTATCCAACCCCCACCAAGAGACTGGATTACAGTGTACATGTTATTCTACACAATTTTTATATATATATACGTAGTTTGAAAACTCTGGTTTTATTCATATCGTGTGCATAGGGAGTGAAGAAACACCACGACAAAACTGATGCACACCTGCAATTAGTGCAGCTCGTCCTCAGGGCACAGCGACCACCACATCGTCAAAGGCTGGGTGCACCCAGCCAGCGTTCAGGGACTGAAGCGGAGATGGCTTCATTTCAGGAGAGATCTGCCCAGCTGAGGAGAAGATGCCAGACATCCAATAACCGGGAAACAGCTGGCATTTCTAGCCCCAGTGAGATGCCTTGCCTGGGAGAGCTGGCCTAATCCTCTGGCAGGTACAACACCAAGGAGAACCCAGGGTGGGAACGTCCTCTCTAAAGCTGGGGACAGGCACGAGCCCACCCTGCTGTTACGGACAACGTGTGTTCTGTGGCTTGGAACAAAGGTCTCACCAGTTACAGACCAGTTTAAACACCACTCATTTCCAGCTTGGAGACACGAGCCATCTATGTGTGTAAAAGAATCCTCGCAGGGCAACGGACTGAGGCTGAACCACCACGACTGCAGCCTGGTCCGTGCAAAGCAACGCTGCAGATCCCTGCGCGCCGGAGCCGGGGCGTTTGATCCGGGAGCTCAGCACGTATCTGTCGGAAACGTTAAGGCTTCTTGGCACAAACCAGCCCACATCGCTTAGAACATGGATGGCGGCAGTCTGAGGAGTTTTCCCGTTTCCCGCCTCGTTTATATTTGTATTTATGGAAGTGAAAGCAGAACGTCAGAACGCTAACCACGCTGCTCATCACACCTATCCGGCCAGACGCGCTCTCCAGCTTTTCCACGCGCCCCACAGCCACGCTGTCCGTGTCCATTTTAACCACGGCCCCTTCCATGATCCAATACTGATACTGCTGCGCGTCTGCAAAACACTTGAGGCCTTGTGTTTCCATCCAGGCCATTAAAAAATAATTGTCTGGGCACTTCATACGCTATTATATTCTGTAGCATATGATGTCCACAAAATCTGGAACAACGCATTTCAAATTGTCTGTTGGGTCTTAACCTCCTCCTTCAGTAGGTTTCATGTAAATAAATATCCTTATAACTATTACTGATACAGAATTACAAGCTGCTCACATCATAAAATTGTTCTGAAACAAGTTTCAAACCAAAACCGCCACTCCAAACCACAGAGCCCATTCGTATTCTCTCAGCCCTTCTCTCCACTTCGTTCTCTGTATTTATTTGCCCCCAGCCCCCAACCTGAGCCGCTGCTCAGACGTACCCAAGGTGACTCCGGAACGTAATAAATCCCATCGCTAGAGCAGCAGCACCCGCGCGCAATGCCTCTTCGCAAGGCTCACGCCCTGAACATTGGCCTTGTCTCGGCTTTCAAAGATCAGCAGCATTGCCTGACTCCACAGCTGTGAATTTGGTGAACTGTTCGGGACGCAACAAAAGCAGAAAATACAACCGCCCGCATTCAAATTGAACCTCTGTAATTTAAGAGCAGAATTCTCTACGTTTGTGTTTATTAGGAAGTGAGAACGAAACACAGCCAGCACTGTCCCACCTCACCAGCCAGGGCTCGTGCAGGTGCCAGGAGCATCTCCTGCCGCAGACACCCGAGCTGCGGCGGGAACCGGGGCTGGCGGGGCGCCGGCTGGACCTGCCCGGCGCTCGGGGAGCCGCCGAGCAGCACGAGTACGGGCAGAGACCGGGGAGGCCAGCGACCCACCTCTCCCTGTGCTTCTGAAGCATTCCGTGACTTGCAGGTTCGGGCCCCGGTTATCCATGATCAATAACCTTCCACTCTTCGTCCCTAATCCTCATCGGGCCTTTGGCACACCAAATGGCAGGGGAAGCAAAGGAACAACAACGCAAGGGATGAAGGAAAAAGCCCCACCACGTTGCGAGGCTCATGCACATGCAAACGTACTCCCAAGTTAATGTCTGCATGGCATGGTTCATAGCGGGACAGAAATAGCTCATCCTGGGGACTGAAGTGTTTGGAAATGGGTAACACCACAAAAACGTTTGCCAACTGGAAGTACTTCTAGGGTTGGCTGGAAAACAAGAATTTTGTTTTGTAATTTGTTTTGCTCCACATCAGGACACAACTAAGACTCATCGAAATTTTGTGCAAGCGAAACAAAACGACGTATGCAGGCATCCCAGAACGGCCAGCAGGTCAGTGGTCACCACCTACCTCGGTCCTCTGCGTCCCAGGTCGGCGTCCTCGCTACGGAGCTGTCTTGCACTTGTCTGTCTCCCACTTTGTCCATCCAGAAACGCTACGAAACCTTCAAAAACTGCCATCAGAATGACAGATTTCTGCAAAAACATTACATTGCTGACCATGGCAATTAGAAAAATGGTAAAAAAAATTCCCAAGCTGTTCCAAGAACGATTTTACAATTCTTTATTCACGCCCCCACCCCCAAACGCTGCCTTCTGCAGCTCTGAAATCCATTAAACAGTAGCCCATAAATCTGCTGAAAAGTTCATATTCATCTCAGCGGGTGCCTTTTTGATGAGGAGAGCAATAACGGAACTTCTCGGAACATTTTAGCTTCATTCAGACATGAGGCGTCCGAGGAGTGAGCATTAGTGTAATTAAAAAGTGAATTCTCTACCGGGGCTGCCCCCTCAGTGCCTCACCTCTGTTCCCGGGGTGATGGCAGCGTCCTCCTCTCTCGCCACCCCTCCACTGACGGTGCCACCTCCTCCTCACCCGCTCCTGCCCTCCTCCTCCTCGCAACGCTGCCGGTGCCGAGACAGCGGTCGCTGCAGGGGAGATGGCGGCAGAGCCCGGCAGGCAGAGCCCACGCGGGATGAAGCCGCCGAGACGGGCGCTCGGCCCCGGCTCCTCTTTGCTGCCCTCCACGGCGTTAAGTACGGAGCAAGGCCAAGCCAGCGCTCCGCTCGCGCCTGACCCGACGCAGGAAGGGCTCGGCCTTCGTCCGCCCGTCACCAGCGAACAGCACAGGCGGAGGGACCACTGCTCGGAGCGGGACGATTGCTGGAGACATTCCTGAAGCGGTGTCCTCACCACGCATCTCTACGCTGGTGCGGACCAGGAGAAAAGGAACGGCCCAGAGCCCCTTCCCCAAAGGTTTCCATTTTAATTCATGATTCTTAAAAAACAGAGCAGACGACGTGAAGAATAACAAACTCTGAAGTTTCTCAGGCAATTTTTAAAAAAGCCGCTTGCAGAGGAAACACTGTTTGAGATTACCTCATTCCAGTGAGTAATTAGAAATGGTAAAATACAATTATCTTCCTTTTCCGTGCTGTTATCAATGTTCTTCCTCCTAACGAAGCTGGATGGTCCCGTATTTTAAATTCACACAGAATCTCACTACAAGAGACCTGGCATGGGAAGTTTGCCACAGTTCTCCGCTTGCTCCCGACGTGAGCTGACGCTCAACCATTTGAGCTCCAGCCAGGGGCCGACCCGCTGCTCTACAGCGGGCGTTACACCGTCCACAGCCTGAACTCCTGTCGGGGAACACAGCAGTTTGTGTTCCACACTTCTTACCCAGCTCAGGTGTATGACCAACGTTCAGCTGTTTTTAACTCCACACAGGAACCAACCAAACAAGGGTACGTGGGCAGACAAAAGGCACTATTTCTCCCTCCTGATTTTGCAATTTCTCTGTACACCGAATTACAGCGAGCTTCTGCTTGCTACCGGTTCTGCTGTTCTTGTGAACTGCCCTTTAGACCTCCCAGTTTCCTCCTGTTTATCACTTATGTTAGAGATATTCTCTTGATTTGCGGCAGACAACATCATGTGATAGTTATTTTTGCAAATTTTAGAATAGAATTCCTGGCTAGCATCCGGCAGTCACTATCTCCCCACCACCTCTGGCAGGTACCGCATTTTAAGGCTCCAGGTTTTCCAGGAGAACGTTCCAAGAATGGAAAGAGATCCGCTCCTTGAATCTGAAGTATTCATGACATTTGGGGCAGGGAGTTTCTGGGTGGTGAAAAATTCAGAAGACTGCTGCAGAGACCTACAACTTCCTTAAACCTAGTTAGCAGCAGCCATTGGCTTCAGTGAAGCGTGTCGTGATCTTTCAAGATGCAAACAACAAGCTGCCTGCAGGTTTCAGCGTCTCCTGATGAAAAGTCCCTCGTCCAGCCAAGTCCGATTTCCACCCAGCACGGCTCTCCCCAGCTGCGCACAACGGGAAAACGAGCCGTTCCAGAGACGAGGGGAAGGTGGGCACGGCCCGAGGCGCTGCCCTGGAGAAGATCGGTCCCTCTGCATGGACAACTCCTGGGACACGCGAGGGAGGAATGGACACCGAGGGGCAGGCTGGGAACGCAGAGACGGAAACAGGGGCAGGTGGGGCTCCAGCGCACCCACGGCCAGCCCGGGCCGGGAAGGGGCTGCGGAGGGGAGTGGGGCAGGACGGGCCTTGCGCAGCTCTGCAAAGGGCGCGAGGTGCCCACCCCAGCTGTCAGCCCACAGGAGCGTCACAGCCCCCGGCTGCCGCACGCGAGGCCCAGGGAAACCGCGGGAGCGGGGAAGGCACCGGCACGCTTCCATGGCAGCGCCTCCAGCTGTGGCGAAGCGCCCCGCTGCCCGCCCCACAGACCGGCCCCATGGCCTCTCCAGCGCCCAGCTGGAGCTCAGCGCTCCGACAGCATGCCGGCTTATGAAATAAGTATGGGAACACCTGGGAAGGGCACACAGGCTGGCCTCCGCGGGTACGAACACGCAGAGCACTCCGCGTGGCATCCCAGTGCCGCAGACACCCAAATAACCACTTCCATCGAGAAGTCCTGGGGCCGCTCACATTCACCCCGAGCCAACACGCGCAGCGAAGCTCCCGGGGCTGTGTACGCAAACAGCGGGACCAAAGGCACACCCGCACACCGACCCGGCAGCGGCACGGCCGCCGGAGGCCCCACGCCCCGGCGAGTGTCGCAGCAATTTAAACAGCTCTTGCTGCAGTTACGTGATTAGAGAAACACGGAAAACCGGTGAAGTCCTCAAGTGATTGCCAGGGTTAGATTTGATTTTTCACTTCTACGCTGACAAGAGATGAAAATTGCAGCAGCCTTACTGCACTAAGGCACCCTGCTATCCTTAAATCAGCAGCACGAAGCGCGGCATTAATTTCGGCACTGCCCGAGAGCGGTGCAGTGTGTAACCAGTGCGCTCTGCCTTCTCCTTCCTGAAGTCCTGCCTCACCACAGCTCACCAGGTCGGGGGGGCTCGCTCCTATAGGCTGTGAAAGCCACTGAAAAAGAAAAAAAAATTTAAAGCTCTCCAAGATGCCTACGGGAAGAAGAAAAATACAGGTGTTGAATGCAGCATCAGTCTTCAGTTTTCTGAAAGGAACAGATTTTAGCATAGTGACAAACAGAGCTGCTAGAACTGCTGCCAGTACCTGAATACCGTTGGGTTTAGGGGTTCAGGACCCTGTGACAGCAAAACCCTCAGCTGTGCACAGGAAAAGGTGGCCAGCGTTTTGGAGGGGACTGCTGTTGGAAATACAAGTTAGTAACTACTGATGTTTGGTAATTTTTAAAATCCACCTCCCATCACCTGCAAATCAGCTGCTTCATCGCTCGTGCAGCTCCCGGAGATGAAAACCCCAGTACAAAACCCACAGCACGTTCAAAGCATGTGCCGAAGCCCCACCAACGGGTGACCACCCGGCAGGGAGGGGGACAGAGTGGCTTTTTCGGTCAGCGGCTGCCGTGGACCCTTCCCCGCTCTCTGTCTGGGGGCGCCGCTCGTCCCGCACCCCACGGCGAGCGCTCGGTCGCGTCCCCCGGGGCAGAGCAGCGGCCTCCCTCTGCCTCCCGTCTGGTGTGACCCTGCCTCGCACCGGGGCAGGGGGAAAACACAGCCCCCGGGGCTGCGCAGCACTGCCTACCCGCTCACGGAGACAAGGGAGGAGCGTTCTGGTCGAGGGCAGGCAGAGCTGTTCATCGGGTCTGGCAGCGCAGAGCCCCGAGAAGCTACACTGGCCCGGAGGACAGGACCCGTGCAGCAGCTCTCGTGCTGCTCTGCGCCCCAGGTTTAGAGACGTTGCCAGGACAAACTCCAGTACACACAGCGCAACACCCGGCAGTGACTGTGGTGGAAAGGGGCATGCTTTTTTTTTTAAAAAAAAAAAAGAAAAAAAAGAAAAATCACCCAAACCATAATCCCCCCAAGTCTGACATCCGGCAGGCAGCGGTGCACCGCGTTGCAGGCCAGCATCCCCAAGAGGACTGCGTTCCTGCCCCTCCGAGCACTCCAGCTGGTACAGACCAGGTTGGCCCAGTGAGCAGGCGTCCCAAACCCCCGAAGATCCCCTTCTGCAGGCTTCACGCGGCTCTCCAGCACACAGGATCCGAAGGCAGCGAAACAAGTCCATAACCAGTGGAAACCGCACCTTTCACAGCGAAGGTCCCAGCTTCTCCTCAGGTACCAGAGGTCCCTCCCGCAGCCTCTCCTCCACCGTAACAGGCCAAGACTGACGCGACCGCGGACAGCTGCGCTCTGCTGTTCCTGGTAGGCCTCGGCTGGTGTCTTGGCATGGTTTCCTGGTTCAGGCACTAGAAGTGTGGTGGCTTTTTTATTTTTTCTTCAAACTGAGCATAAAGAAAATGTGCTACTCCCAGGTGAGAGCATCTCTCACAGTACATCATCAACTCTACATCTGATAAAACGCTTACCTTCCACACACAAACCTCAGCTCTAAAATGTGAAATGTATCCTGTGATGAGAAAGCTTTAACTTCTCTCTGTATAAAGGGAACAGCACCTCTCACGTCTTTGCTTCCCTTCTCCAACGCCAGCCACTACCGCAAGGCTGGTCTTTTTGCAGAGCAGGTATTTTGCCCTGCAGGGAAAAGGATTCCCTCTTGTCCCTCCCTGCTAGAATAGGGTAGTCCAGGTAAGTACAATTCCGGAAGGCTTGATACAGATTTTTCACGTAAACGTCCAGCCCAGGAGCCCCACAAGGAGAGTTACAGACAAGCGGGGGGAAGCCTGCAGTGACTTCGCTACGGTGACACTAACACATTGCTGGCCATGGGCTGCTCCAGGTGTCCCAGGACACTTGCCAAAGCACAACATATTCGTAACCAAGAATGAACAAGCCTTCTGCTTATGAAACCAGAAATCCAAACAAAAAGCAGCCCCCATCTCCTCCAGCCCCAGAGCCTGCCTCTCCTTGCCTAGCCCCCCTCCTGTAACTGGCAGGTCACACCGATCAGCAGGACAGCTGAGGCACAGACAGCTGCTCAGGCACAGACCCATCGTTTTATTTCTCTTTCACACGCAGGGCCTCTGACACACGGCCAGGCACTGCTCAGGTGACAGCACCCCAGCCCACAGTGGCTGCGTGCAGCGCAAACCTGCCAGCCGCACGAATCGCTCAGCCTCAGCTGGGGAACCGCTCCTGCCATCTCCATAGCAATAAACGCAGCGACACCCTTACAGCAGCAGATTATACATAAGCGTTCCAAATCCCTTTAGAAGATTAGATTTTCTGGGGGTACTAGCGGAACATCAACTGACAAACACGCAGGAAAAACAGCGTGGGCGGCAGGAGCGTTACCTTCACGTACATCCCTGGGAACTCTCCCCCACTGCCCAAGCCTCAACACCGCCGCGGGAAAGGCAGCGACAAGTTTTCTCCTGTGACTGTCCAGACCCCTGAAAATGGGGTTCAGACAGACAGACCACAGCCAACCCTTCACCGGCTGTCACGGGGTTTTCCCTCCTCTGCTCCCAGGTGCAGCTCGCTCCCGTTCTCAGGAGGACTGTGCAGAACGCTGCTACTTCTCCTGGGTTTTGGAAGCAGGGACCCTGACTATCCCCAGCAGCAATTACACATTGGAAGAGCGCAGTGCTGAATGACTTATCTCAGAGCGAAGGGATAAGAAATTGCTAAGAAATTACTTCTTTGATTATTTTTCCACTCATTTTCCTTGATTCAAGATGCTCAAATAGTCATTGAATTAAAAAAAAAAAAAGAATAGTTAACACTTCAAACAGTTCAGTCAAAGCCTGGACCAAAAATACTTCATTAGCAGAACACAAATATGAGTTTTGTTTAAAATAATCCCCAGGTGTTCTGAAATGCAGAGGAAGCTACTAGCAGCAGCAGCAGCGAGAATGGCCTCGCCCAGCACACCAGTGAGCGCCCAGCAGTCCTAGCACTGGGCAGACGTTTTCACCCTGCCAGCAGCTTCCCTGGATAATCCTCTTCACCTAACACAGGATAACCGGGACACCACCGGGGCGTTTGTACACTTTGTTTTTATCCTTTAGCTGCTCACCCCCACTTTACAGCCAGGGAGAGCCAAGGCTCCAGTTTTAACTCATCCTGAAGTTCCTCAGCCCAGCCTGTATCCATAGCCGAAGGGGCCAGTGTTCCCAGAGCCCGACGGATGAGCCTCAGGGGAACTGTGCGCTCCCCTCCCGCGGGCCCCGCGCCCTGCAGCACCCCAACTCGCCCTAGCACAGCTAACGGACCTGTACCCGTGCTGCGGTTAGGAAATCCAGATCTTCAGAGACAGCAGAATAAACCGCTACAGAGTACATGGAGCTGCTTCCATCCTGAAGTCACGTCGTTGTTCCACACAGACGCTGCTTTTCCGAAGATCCTGCAGCGCAAAGGGATGGAGCGAGCGTTCCACACGACCACCTTCCCTAACACCCAGTAAGCTGCTGTGGCTCAGTATGTGAGCGTTCCAGAAAGCACCACGAGTTTAGCCCGCACGGCCAGAACTGGTACTAACGACCAGCAGGACAGATTGTCTGTCTCCTCCAAGACCTGTGCTGGAAATTGCTGGAGATGTGAAAACGCAAAGTAAGGACCAAACCAGCCGCTTAAACCCGCACTGCACGCAACCTTCACCTCGGGCTCTGTCCCTGGCCCTCTGCAGAGCCACCTCCCCCTTGTCCTCATCTCCCAGCACGGCAGCAGCCCACGACCTCCGCAGCCGGCTGCCTCACCTTCCATTGTCGGTTTTACACACCGACGCCTCCTCCATCACAAACACACGTGGAAAACGTGTGTGTGCACGCCAGGCACGCAGAACCAGAGCTTCAGGCACCACCCTGTACCAGAAAGCCATCGCTAACCCAGCTCCTGTTTCGCAGTACCTGTCAGCGGTCACCCCCTTCACACAGCACGCTCAGCCCCACGGCCCGACCCACGCCAGCCCCCGCTGCAGTACCGGCGCTCCCGCGCCGCGGCTCTCTAACAGCACGCGTCACACACACGCCCGTTTAAAGCAAACCAGAATGCATTCAGGTAACTGAGCCTTTGACTTCCTATTGAAAACTAACAATACAAACCTAATCAGATCCCACTTCTCCTGTGTTTCTTGCAGCACTGGATCTGATCAGGTTCTCAGCAAGCATAATTACGAGACCCGGCAACCGGCACCAACCCAGCCTGCCCCGCAGAGCTATGGCACCACGCCGTCTCCGCCCCACGCAGTGCCTACCCTGCAAACTCGGCCGTTATCTCTCCACCGGAAGTGTAGGAACGGAAAGCCACGCCACTTGGCCGGAGCAGGACAAGGAGAACCGGGGATGAGAAGGACAAATTACAGAGAAATAGGAGAGCAGAATCTAGCGGGCTTAAAGCACAGAAGGGAACTCCAGAGAAATTTTTTAACCCAGAGAGGAAACATGTCCGAAGGACTAATTATTATCCAGGCCCTTAGATTACCTGGAGGAGTTCAAGCCCCCGAATAAAGGAGTTTTATTCCAAGGAGGAAAGGGCACTGCCACTTCCTAGTTATCTCCCCCTCGGCGTAACAAACACGACGAGAGCATCATGGGCTACAGGCAGAGAAACCAGCGCCGCCCTGCGCTCCTCACTGAGCGTACGCCGGGAGACACCCGCCGCTGCAGCGGCACGCCTCTGTACCTAACGGGCAGTAAGAGAACTAAACGCTTTTGTTTGACTTGAAAACATTCTATTTAATTTATACAAATAACTACTAAATAGAAAAAGTAGATTAAAACAAAATAGTTATTTTTCTGGCAGAGTTTAAATGCATATTATATAGCTTAGAAGAAATAAAATGCATTTTCCCCACAGCATTCATGACCTAAAATTCTAGTTATCTCCTCCACTGCTTTCCTTTTCCAGATCAGCAAGGTACTAGACACAACGTCATGTGGGTAATGGCTATATATATGTTCCGTATCTGAACTGAAAACATGTTACAGACCACACACCTACAAATGTGAAGCACTTAAAATGTGACTATCGAGTTGTAATATGATAATACAGAAAACAACTTATGCTTCAGGTTATATCGTGTTACAAAAACATCTGTGTAAGAAATCATGAAAGAGGCCACATAAAAATAAGCTTTAACTTTATGCACTTATTTTACAGTTTAAAAAACTGGCAAGTGCACTAGTAATAAATAATTTGCAAGTTTTGTATAAACGAGAAATTCCTAATGTTCAGCATTATTGTAAACATCAGTACACATGTAAAATGCAGCTAAAATCTGACAGTTACATTTTCAGTTTACCAAATTCATTTCCTATTATTCAGGCATAGATCAATGTAGTATACAGCCAATCATATTTTTGGCAAGTCATGTCATTAAAATTAACAGTGACAGTGCAAGTAAGGAATGCAAAGAATTCCTAGTGCAATAAAGAAGAGAAGCACAGGCAATATTGCTGATTAAAATTTACCACTTCCACGTGTTCACCCTGGGAGTGATTAGGAGAATAAAAAAAATTAAAAAAAATAAAAAGCTGTTCAAAGCCATTATTTAATGCCCTGATCTTGTCTTAGGATTTCTCTGTCTTCCTTCAGGCCACTACCTTTGCAACAGTACATCCAGCGTGAGTCCTTATAGCTTGACCATGTGTGAAATGCCCGTGGCAGTCACTGAGCAACGTCCATACGGTTCTGGTGCCTCCCGCACAGATGGCTCGGTAAGAACTTGTGCCTCTGTGAGCAGCCACACCGGGACCGGTCGGAGGAGCTGTCTGGCCAGACTGCTTCTGACCCAGAGAAATGCCTTCCTAGCAGGAGAGCACCACAAGAAGAAGGTCAACAGTCAGCTTTCAGTTTATCTAAGGAATTATCAATTTTGGTCAAAGTCTTTTTGATTCGCAGGGCTGTTAGTCTCGCTGATGGATTTTGATACCAACATTCTTTCATCAACTTGGCAAGAGATGTTAACGTCTGGGGAAAGAATCAAAACACAAAACACGCATGTAAGCACACAAGTCAAGCCAGAAAGCACTGCGTTGAGTTAAGCACTAACATAACAAGGTTTTATTGCCTTATTAATACATAATTTTCAGAATCTACAGAGAATTTACTGCTATCTGTCAAATATACAGCTTTCCGGGGGGGGGGGAACACCAAACAACAACAACAAAAAAAAACCAACCAACCAAAAAAAAAAAACAACAAAAACCAAAAAACCCCAAGTTTGATAACTTGGTTAAACCAAGAGATGCAATAGGCTGACTGGAGTGACAAGCCAGCATAATTTTAAACAATGGAGTTTTGGGGCTTTTTCTAATTAAGAAAACACTCTACAGAATCTCTTTTCAACAAAACGGACTCCCGTAAGATCAGTGAAGGAAGCCAGAGAAGGCACAGATTTTCTGCCTGTGATTTCGTCGTGTCCAGCACAACTTGAAGTGACTGAGATTGGCAGCTGGCTGGAGCAGCAGCTCTACAACCAAAACCTCACAGACGGGCCCTGTCGTCCTTGCTGGCCCTAGGCAGCCGTGCAGATTCAAACTGACCTCCACGGCTTTGCTAATAAGGAATGAAACAGCTGGGCAACCTGGAGAATCCAGACCTATTCTGGTGAAGAAAAACTTCAGCACTAGCCTTTCAAAAAGAACAACAGTCCCTTATCCTGTAAGGAAGAGAGGGATCGAAATTCCGTTCTAAATCTGCACACTTATGAGCCACAGACAGTCCTACACAGGCTACCCTCCTGTGAGGGGCGGTCAGAAAAATCAGTATTGTCTCAACCTTGTCATCGAGGACTTCCAGGTGGACTGTGGATTTGATGTGGCCTAAAAAAAAGCCATCACCCCTTGTCCTATCACTACAAAAGTCTCTCCCCAGTTTTCTTGTAGGGAACATTTCTGACAAGTAGCATTGAGATCATTTAAATTTCAAGCGATAACTGAAATAACTTCCATGACTTCATTTCAAAACAAGAAAGGTCAGCTCCTCGGTTCTGCAACCCGTCCACAGGCGCACCCACTTACAGGGTCTGAGAACCATCTGTTGGGAATGTTCGGCCTTTGCTGATCTACACACACCACTTTCCTCATGTCTTCAAAACTGGGATCGTTTGGAACCAAGTCATAAAACGGTGGTTTATAGTCTTCCACAATACCTGGTGAGACACAACCGGAGAGGCATTACTTAACGCCTGCGTCAGTGAAACAGCATTTCTGCACAGAAAGAGAATGCATGACCCAGCCGTCCAGGAAGCACCAAAATCATCTTGTAAAAGTTACATCACAGTGTCAAGCAGGCATTAAACAACAGAACAGCACTAACATAGGAACAGCTTTTTCTACCCCAAATGTTAATTAATTAGCTCATATTACAGTTTCACAAAGTAAGAACTGTATCCCTTTTGCAGACGCTTGAGCTGAAACGATGAGAAATAAATTCACTTGTCAAGAGGCCACCTTTTATGGATGTTTCCTGACTAACAACTGGGATTTCCACTAGCAAATGTAAAAATTGAGGTCTGCATTGTGATTTTTAATAGGATTATCACACACTTTGCATGGTTTGTGGCTCATGAAAGAGTCCAATAAGCATGTCAGCATCTACAGACTCTCACGCTGGTGCTTCAGATAATTTTATTTCTTGTTATTAAAACAGTAAAATACATAGGGTAACTGGCACCACATACCATCAAACACCCGAGAGTCTGCGGCAGCCAGTGTCTGAACGCATTTTCCAGGATTCCCTTTGAAAAACGAGTCTGTGTGTGCTCTCACAACTTGTCACCCAGCTCACACAGAACCGGCAGGCTACAGAGCCTTTTGCCTGCTCTCCAAGGCATGCAGCACTGCTGCTTCACCAGTGGATTAGGCCCACAAGTGACCTACAGGGAGCCCAGCTTTCTTAAGAAGCCAATTTAAAAACTGGCGCTCAGAGACAGGCGTTTGGGTCAGCAGCTTGGAAAACCACTGAGCGAATGAGGCCCTCTGCGTACAGCAGAAACACCGGCAGAACCATCTAAAACTGCTTTTCAGCAGACTTGCAGCTGTCCCCCAGTCAGAAAACCAGGAGAACTTCTGTTGCTTTGCGTATAGTGAAGTTGAAAAGAGGTTCTCAAACTTTGCTACAGTGGTAGGGATTTACTTCTCTTGTTCTACTGGAGATTAAGATCAAAATCCCACAGGTCCTTCGTAAAAATCTGTGAATCCCTACCTGTGATGACTGGTCGAGAAGGGAAATAGTCTTTGGGAAATTACAGCTGCCCCAGAGCACAGCAGGGCAGTGCAGGGGTCCGGCTACCCACGGCAGTTACCACAACGGCCTGCAGGGTCTGCGCGGTGGTACTCTGCCGCGCAGGCAGGACAGACTATCACACGCTGCGTGGAGCGGCTTCACCCACCCTCCTCCCGCGAGCAAGTGTCACTGCACGTTCCAGACATCACCTACAGGGCTGAGCTCCTGACTTGACACTCCTCCCAGAACACAGGATCAAGTTTACTGTGAGAACTCAAGAACACAAAACCCCTCATGCACGCTCACCGTCTACACTCCCCTTTCAGACATGGTAGGGGCTTCACGCGAGGCAAATGCGGAGCTTCAGAGCCGCATCGTATGGCTCTGAAAACACTTCCAGTGTCACTGGCGCATTACAGACGAACCTCATCACTGAGAGCCTGGCTCTAATTCACTCTTTTCATGCTGTCTTTCCACAGTATAGGTATGTAACTGGCTATTTCAGACAGGACACACAGTAATAAGCAGCAAACGAAGCGGGGCTAGCCTTTACTCCAATAGAGCGATTCCAGAGCACTCTGATCTTCCACAGCCAAACGTCACAGACCCGCGGGACCAGCGCTGGCTCCGCAGCAGCCCGGCAGCGGTGCCGGCGAGCCTCTGCAACCTCTATCCCACACTGCTCCGCTCCAAAACCAGCGCTGACCTGTGACACGCTCCCCTCGCCCACTGCCCCAAGCAAGCGGGCCAGCCGCTCGCTACGAGGAAGACCCCGGCGTCCCTCAGCACGACCCACAGCTTGCTGCTTCCCAGACAGTTTTAAGATTACTTCTGTCACTTATAGTACATTGGGCTTTTTTTTCCCCTGGGGTTGCTGGCTTTTTGCTACTCAGATCAACTGGAGCTCAGACACACAGCAGCATTTTCTCCAGCTTTATTCCCTGTTACTTCAACGTGAGCTTGTCCCATGCATGCACAAAGACAACCGCTGGAGCAAAGCAAGACCGACACAAACAGCTAAGCAGACTCCCGCAGATGTAAGGGTGGCAGGGCTGGTTTGAGCAGGAACCGCCTTTCAGCTTCTGCTGGTACTGTAAATACTCAGCAAGCGATAGGGGAACGATGGGGAAGATTCCGAGCATCAGGTACCAGGTAAGCAACCACGCGAGACGCTGTACACCGAAGGAAGCACGTTCAAAAGCAGCAAACAAGCACTCTAAGGAACAAGCACTGGCCTATTTAAAGAGAGTAAAAGACTCATTTGGGGGCTTAAATCGCATTTTCAAGTACAGAGGGAAGGCAGACGGACGGCTCCTCCCGTGCGCTGGCTGCCCTGCCCATCACAGCATCACCTATTGCACCGGGATGAGATCAACCCTGCCCAGCAAGCCCAGCGTACTGCGGCAACCAGTAGAGCACAGTGCTCACAGACTGCCAAGACAGACGCAGCACAGAATATAGAACTGCGCTGAAAACAATGAAGTTACAGCTTAAATTCTCAAGGCATTCACACTGACACGAACTGCAACCCAGAGGTCTCCAAAAGTTGGGAAATGCAATGAACAAGTCTGCACAACTGCCTACAACATACATTTGCCAACAAACAGAGCACATCATCAGAAAACACCATGCGCTCCCAAGACTGTCCTCCTCTCTCTAATTAGCCACACACACCTTCACCTGAGACCATCACCACACTAACTCAGCTCACGTATGTTCTCCTATCAGAACACCACCCATTCCTTTTGCTGGGTATGTCCTCAAGTAACTCCCCTGACAGTGAAGGGAGACATGGTCACAGGCTCAGCTCCAGCCACCCCACAAAAGCCCACGGAAACTCCCTTCAGCTCCTGGAGTCATTCTCGTCACTGCCACCAGCTCCCAGCAGGAAAGGAGTGCTTCCTAGGGACCCTGCAAGTTAAACCGCACCTCCCTCAAACAGCTGTCCCCTCGCAGTCCGCCCTGCTCTCCTGATCACAGAAAGCCCATTCTGGATCTCTTCTGGATCTCGGGCTTACAAGGAGACTTAAGTTAGCCACCTGAGCCTACCTGAGGCATTTTGCCACCTCCAAGGCAGCTTTGTTTAAGCCCCTTGTAAGTATCCTAGAGAAGATAGGGGCTGAGAACATCTCTAAAGCGATCTTAATTCGTTCCTCCAAAGCCTCCCCTCAAATTCTGACTTCTGCAAGAGTTCCCACTAGAAAAAGCCCTCAATTCTTCAGGTTGAGCTACCCTGACTCCTGTGTATTGTTCTGACCATGCTCCCTTTGAACGAGTTCACACTTGGATCCTAAGCTGGCAGGCATCTGCCTGGCACCACCCCACCTGCACTGCGCGGTTCCAGCCTACAATCGGGGCTCAGCGGTACTGTAGCAAACAAGCATCTAGTCGTCTTTTCCTGAACATAAACCCGTTGTCTGATGTCAGTTACGGAACCCCAGATTTGGGTTTAGTGGGAAAAGATCAGACAGACACAGAACAAATAAGCGTATATGACGATCCAGAATCTCCTCGGGTCTAAACACGTCGCCATTAACAGCCCATCACTGCGTGCCTGCAGACATGCCTGAAGGGCATCTTCTGCGCTCTCCCAGCCGCTTGGGTCCAGAGCACACAACCTGAGGTCCAGAAGCCAGAGAGGACTTCTGAATGGATAAGGACAAGATGCACAGCTTAAAGGTTCTTAAATTCAGAGAGCCGTGCCAAGGAAACACGAAGCAGCACTGTGCACGAGAGAACAGGACTGCAGCAGCACTTTTCCCAGGCAGAGCTGTACTTGGACCAAGTCCTGCTTTGTGAGTGCATTTAACTCAAAAGCAAGAGCATCCCCGAGTTCTGTTAACTTCACTTCTTCACTTCCTACGTATTTTCCTTCTGCTTCTTAGGTTTTGTCATGAGCAACAGCCACCTAAAAGTATTCACTATGATTTAATGACACATGAAAAAGTTTAGAGATTTTATGATGTAAAATTTTAATTTAACTATTTGGTATGAATTATTTCTCATCACGGTTTAGGATGTAGCAGGGGGATCCTTTCTTCACTGCCTTAACAGAAATGACAACACTCAGCCATTGCACCCAGCACATCAAACAACTTCAACGCAGGCAGCAAAGTGTCAGGAATCAAAACACTTTGGAGGTTCACTATTTTCCTGTGCATCCTATGCATTTCAGGGGCAGAGGCTTCACCATGAATTACCATTTGCTTAATGCCTTCTAAAAACCAAGTAAAGCAGTCCCCAAATGCTTACCGTTGCTAACCATACGTCTAGCTACTTCCCAAAGGACCAGCCCAAAAGCCCAGATGTCGACCCTTTTATAGGAGTCAAAGCAGTCTGCCTGGATAGTTTCGTCCAAGACTTCTGGAGCCATGTAGCGCTTGGTGCCCACACGGGGATTGTTCCCCACGTCCAACTGATTTGTGCTTTGGGAGTGCATAACTGCAAGGCCTGAAGGACAAACAAAACAAACAAACAAACAAAAAAATCAGTGAAGTGCCCTTTAAAACTACAGCAGCATACGTTTAAAATTACACGTGAGCAGTGACACCCATCAGATAGTTTCTTAAGAAGAAAGAGCTGAGCATCCAGCTGTCCAAAGACCAACTGGGTCAGCTCCAAACCAGCTATTGAAAACAGCCACCGTGTCCAAAGACTTAGACCAATTATCTCCTCAGGGATTACCATTAAGCGTGTTATTGCACTGTTGCAAAACGCGGTCATTAAGTGTTTTGCAGCCACTGGATGTCACCAGCGCTCCAGGCACGTATACACAGAAGGCCCAGCATCTGTTACTCAGAAGAAAACAATTTTACATGGCATTCAGATTTATTTATAGAACTTTAGGGTAGGTGGATCTATCCAAACTGTGGGGAAGAGAGAAGAAAAACACTGCATGATGGATATATACAAGTTAAAAAATAAAGCTGGAAAATAAAAAACATCGTATTTGCAGTAGCTTGAAAAATAAACATCCTCAAGCTGATCTAAAATAAGTCAGTCAAAACCACTCTACCTGGGTCCTACTAATTACTAAACATTTAAGCAAAGAACATTATGTGAGGCACTAAATTACTGTAAATTTGGAAACACACAGTACTCATTTTGCCATGGTAAACAGAGAGCCCTGCAAATTGAACAGCAACAGGCGCATGACATAACTAAGCAATAGGAAAGACGACAAACTGCCTCATTTCCTCAACAAATCCCGTACGAATAACATATACTATTGACTTTGAGCAGGAGTTTATTTTAGATGAAACCTAAAAAGCTTTTTAACTCAGTTCCACCAAAAATCAACTTATCACAAGATCTTTTTTTTTTTTCTTTCCAAAACCAGTCTGTACTTCATCATAAAAATCTGGAAAACGCTTTCCTACAATTTAAAGGCACTTCAAGTAACTTCAAGCTGCTAAGAAAATGCTTACGGCACCTCTAAAAAGATACCATCTACTAACCCCATGACTGCCGAGAAGGTAATCTGGAAAGTCTGCTCTTCAGATAAAGACTTTTTTTTTGTCATATATACACACACACACACACACTCATGTATATAAAACACATATTTACACATACACACATTTATGTATTTGTTGATATTAATTTATATGATACAGTAAGTATGGATTACAATATTTAAAAAAACTTCCACAATGGAAGCAAAGGTTTGAAAACAAATTTCCTGGCCAACTCTGAAGACATCAAGACTTTGGAAAACACTGATAAAAATCATAATACTCCATCCAAATTGGGCAAAACAGATTCCATGGATTGACAGGTCAAAGGTTCAGGCTGAGGGATGCAAGTCAGCATCCCGGACACTGCAAACTAAGAGTGTTGCAACGAGGTGAAGGGCCAACCGTGTTGTAATCAGGTTCCCATCGCGGTGGCATCTGTGCTGCTAATGAGTCAGGAAGCAGATACTGCCCTGCTTCAGGTTCTGTTCACCCCAGGAGATCCCAACGCACGTCCAGCTTAGGGGTGCACAAGAGCTTGACAGAGAAGCTCATACTGTAAGATACTCATTCTGTTTTTAAAAAAAAGCTTGACAGGCATACAAATTGATGAAACACACTGGTTTTCAAGACACCAAAAAATCCTCTTCTGTGTATACTGGATGATCTGCTAGAAACAAAAAGTGAGCAAGTATGTTTTGTTAGCACTCTTCACACCTTCCTTACAAATCCCAGTGTTTGTTTCAAACGGATGTTCCCTACACTACGTGGAGGGGCAAGGGGGAGAAGGGAGTAAGAGGAAGGCTGGGCTTTTTCTTCTTTTTGTGTACGCATTACCCTGTTGTTCTATAAAGCTGCTCAACTAAGGCCTACTGCCGTGTACATGAACTGCTTCAGAAGTAGAAGGGCAGAACTCTTTCACAGTGCTGACAGACTGAAGCGAGTCTGACATCCCTGGACTTTATCACAAGTTTCTGCTTAGCTGGGACATACTTGAAACAGCCGGTTTTGTAAGGGCAGCTCTGGACACCTGGGTTACTCCCGGAGATCCTGTTTCCAGCATGCTTGCTGATGGACAAGCAGCCAACTCACAAAGCTCTCGCACGCGCTGCCAGCCAGGAAGACTGGGAATGAGCAGCACAGGCACCAAGCTACACGGCAGTCTAGGCGTGCGGCACCCGGGCTGCCAGCAAAAGTCATACCCCAAACAATTACAAGATAGGCATCAAAGGAATTTTATTCCTCTTCATTTCCAGAGCTGACATCTCTTCTTAACAAGTACGCTGCAAGTCCAGAACTCAGTGGACTGACAGAACCCAAGTCTAGCGTAGCTCTGAGCAGCCGTAGTGAATGTTTCCACCTGCTCATACCTACCGGTCTCTGTGCCATTTTTTTGTATAGCACGTGTTGAAACGGAGACCAGAGGAGGAAAAAAGACACAGTTACACAGAAAACCAGGGCATGAATATATGCCAGAAGCAACAACCTCTTTGGTAACTCTCCTTTACAGATAAGGAACAAAGAACCTGTCAGATACATGTCTGAGGACTTCACGTTTAAAAAGATAGCTATTTTGCCACCATGAAAACTAACTGGAAAATGTTTATTGCTGTGCTTTCAGAAAATCTCTCAAATAGCTGAAGCCTCTAGAAAAATAATGTAGTAGATTTCACTTTATCAGTGCGATGTCCATCAATGCCAGCATGAGCTGCCCCCTCCTCAGTGTGAACTACAAATTTATTTAGAAGCGCATCTCTGAAGTTTCGTATTTTCAACTTTCTGCTCCATTTTTCACTTCTATTCCCTCTGCAAATTTAGATGGGCCCAGGTGTGTGGCCCTCGTGTTTTCTCTGCATGCATCTCATGTCCCTCAGGCAAAAGTGACAGGAACTATGCAGTAGAATTACTGAAAAAATCCCATCTCCTGACACACTTTTTGTCTAGCCAATGACTCCCCAGTACTATTGCTCTACCACGATATTCTCCCCTGTCTTCAGAGAAAAGAAAAAAAAAAAAATTGTCAGACATACCCCCGAGGTGTGAACGAGCCATACTGCTGCAATGCTTCTCAGCATCCTACCAGCTTAAACTCTACAGGGAGAACACAACTTCGCACTCACTGAATTATCTGGCAACAGACTCAAGCTGATGGACCTACAGAGCTCGGGACAGTGAGCACATAGTTCTCAGAGTGGAAGTGAAAGGACATTAATTAGTTCAGAAAGGAGCTGAAGCCTAGTAACTGCTGTTTTCTGGGATTCATGAACGGAATTTAGCAATGCGAACCCAAGAAAGCCATGCGGCTCCCACACTCGGAGGCGGCGGTGGGCTCCCTCAGCAGCAGTGCGACATTGCTAAGTTGTGCGTGCCATCTAGTGGCTGTCGAACGGCTTCACGGTAACACCGGATGGTGATAAGATTAATTTAAGGCTACTTTAAGACTTACAGTAGGAGTTGTCCAATACATTTGATCACTGCAGGAACGCACAGAGCATATCAGCATCACAATGAACTCACCTAGATCTGCTATGCAGCACTGTCCATTTTTCTTAACGAGGATATTTTTGCTCTTCAAGTCCCGATGAGAAATGGCAGGCTTGCCCTGGGTGCCAAATATCTCTATGTGCAAATGTGCAAGACCACTAGCGATGGACAGGACGATGCGCAGGCAGCTGACCGTGTCCAGGGTGGTGAGCTGCAGGTAGTCGTACAGAGAGCCCATTTCATGGTAGTGGGTGATCAACCACAACTGGGTACTGGAGTTTCTGGAAGTCATATCAGATGCAATAAAACCTAAAGAGAGAGGAAGGAAAAAGAAGAAACAACAAAATAAAGTTATAGAGCTTCTTCAAGACTCCCCCAAGAACAGAATCAATACTGCTGGGCCCCTCTTGCCATTTAAAGCTCTGTTTAATTAAACTTTTCCATTATTGAACTGCACTGAAAACCAACTACAGGTATTATCGCGATGAAAAAAGAGCCAACACTTTCTAGAACTCTAACTCAAGTCTACTCACAGAAGTGTATTTCTGTATTTTGTCAGTCACGCCAAACAACTATGTTTTAGGACCATATACTTTAATATTTTTTCCCCCCTTCTTTTTGAAGGACCTGAGGGTGCAGAAGTTTCTAGTTAAACAAAAAGACCACCAAGCTGTAGCATGTCTGCTGCTGTCCACTCAACTGGATCACACTGGAAAGAAGCAATACCTCAAACAGACAAGCCATAAGTAATCACTTCCATTTTTAAAGACAACGAGCAGCCAGTGCAGGCTGCTGAGAAAGGAGTTAAATGCGTTCCACGTACACATCCAGGTACACATCACACCCCAGCCAACAGACACTGTATGCTGTGCCAGCCTCACACACACACCCAAGGTAAGTCTATCCAGAGCACTTCCAACAATCCACCTTGGCGTGTCAGAAACCTGCTGTCCCACAGGAAATGTCAGATCCTTCTGATCAAACACAGACTGAAACAAGCACATCTCACCACAGCAACAACTGGCTCTCCAATCACCTCTGGTTGCTTAAAAGGCTGCAGAGGGACCACTGCAGCCGAAGAAGTTATCAGGCCTACGGGACTGTTCTGAACCGCTGTAGGTCCCAAACGTCTGGTCACCCTGTTAACCCACTCACAACAGAGCCACGGGATACAGAAAGTGGGAGATGGTCAACAAGAGCGCGGCAGCACCAGGTGACCAGCACAGCAAACTTCAAACACTGGACAGTTCAACCGGTGTGCAGCTCACTTCCACGGGGAAGGGAGGCAGAGCACCTTTATACATCACAGCTGTGTATCACAGACATTTTCTGCAAAGGAACAGGAAAAAATTTCTCTTTGAAATCCACGAACCTCAAGAACTGTTTTGAAAAATGTGGTGTCTTCAAAGTCAACCCAAAATCCAGGAGCAGCTCCCTTCCCGTTACGCCTGAGTTTATCGTGTATCAGCACATTGTTGACCTCAACAGCTTTAGCTGGGAAGCCGCTGAAGTTTTACTCCCCAGTTGGAGGAACATACCACGTTTATTAAAAGCCCACATACAGTATTTGTCAGAAAGAACACCCACTACTTTCTCTCCTGAAGTCACATTTCTGGAAATGTGACACTTCTGTAATCTGTGATATTGTTTAATATCGCATCTAAAAAAATTCTATAAAATAGCCCACAAATTTGACAGTTATCAAGACAGACTAAACAGACAGAAGAACACGGGAGATGTGTAATGTAATTTCAGCCAAGTTACTTGCTCTCTCAGGAAGGCAAGTTCAATAATTCACACTTCAGGAGGCCACCAAACTATTTTGCAATAACAAAGGAACTGCTTCAGGAAACACCAGACAAACTTCTAGCAGGGTGAGCTACAAAGCCAAGGAATATTCTGACAGCAACAAGAATAAAGAGCACAAGTAAAATTGACTGCAGACAGACAGACTGCAGGTGAGGTAACGTCAGAACTCAGAAAACATGCCGCTGCTTTGATTTGTAAAGGTGGCATGCCAGTGAAAGAAAGCCTATCTACTAGGAATCAGAAGGGCTGCTAAACTTCAGCCATGAACTTCAGCTCACCTAGAACTTCTAAGCTCTAAGTTCCGAGAGCCCAGAACGCCATTTTCTAAGCTCTCAGAATGGAGCACATGATGTTTAAGGGATAAGACGACTCAAAATCATCGTACTTCATATTAACAGGGCGATGAGATACATCATAAAGAGACAACTACAGCTGAAGTTTAAACACCAAAGGAGCTTGATTTGACCCTGAGCAGAACAGTTAAACAGAAGAAAAGAAGGGATTCGTACTGCACTTTATTCAGGCACAAGAAAAAGTCTTCAAATATTTAAATCTCATTAGAAACTCCTCCCACTTTTTCTCCCTTCATTTCTCCCAGGTAAACTGAAGTTAGAAGAAAACATAGATCCACTAGAACTTCTTCACCTAACTCACTGTGCAATACTCTTCTGCTGTTTGGCTGCCCTGCAACAAGAGCTGCGAGGGTGAACTCCTAGCACGCGGGTCTGTGACACCTCCATTCTCCTCTGCACATGGTGCTGCCAACAACTGATTATCTGGTTGACTGCGTCTTGCTAGAATATAGCAGGAGGACAATGATTCATGGTTGCTATGACACTTCCTCCAGCTGAGACTCAGATTTCAGCACCCTCCTGGCAAGTCTCCCCCTTAAAATCTCCCTTCAACTATTTATTGCAAACACAAGAACCTAATCTTAAAGATCAGGGATATCTGGCAAATCTGCAGTGCCTTGCAAATGAACTGTTCAGTTAACTCACCTTTCCACCAGCTACACCAGGAAACATGAACATGGTTGTCCTGCTTACCTAAAATATTTTCATGCCGCAGCAATACAGTGTTGTACAATTCAGTTTCCCTGAACCAGGATTTTTCATCCCTAGAAGAGAAGATCTTCACAGCAACATTTTCTCCTTGCCACTGACCTCTCCACACTTCTCCATAACGGCCCTTTCCTGGTGGGGGAAGAAAACCACAGTTAAAGTTGTCAACTAACAATCTTCACAGGGCAGAAGGACAGGATTAGCCAGTAGGATGGAAACTCAACAGTCACGGCCCCAGCATCACACTGATGTAGTTTGATCACCTCTGCACACACGCTGTACTCCACTGTCCCTTATTTCTTCCCGTTTGTTTCAGCTGCAAGCTCTGAGTACGGATCTCTCCTCCTTGCACGCCGGTAGTGTACAGAGCGTTTGTACCGGCAGGTGTAACTACTCAACTGCCAGCAAGGAAAGCACTGTTGCAGCTTAAGCAACCGAGGCAGCATACTACAAGGTCAATGTACACGGCACAAAAATCCATGAATTCTGAAGCTGGGAGGACAGGAAGGATGTACAATGCTGGGCATACGGCCTTTACATTTCTACTACATCATTAGCCCTTGCAAAAACAATCAGCACAACCAGAGATAAAAACAGCATTCTGTGTTCTGTAAGAAAACAAACAAACAAAAACAACAAAAAAAAACCCCACCCCACAACAAACAACCCCCCACCAACAAACAAAAAAGGAAAAAACCCACAACAAAACAAGACCCCCGCAAACCCATCCCTGTCCAGTGGAGAACAGAACACACTGTCTGCATGCCAAGCTTTTCACCCAAACAGCTCAGAAGAACGTACGAAATTATCAAGTACCCAAGAGCAAAGCAACACCCTGGACAAGGCACACCAGAGAAGTTCTGGCTGCTCCCATTTTCATCGCTCCCTGAATACGATAGCCTCAGGCTTCAGGCAATGAATTGTGCTAGATTTGACAACTATAAATATCCAAACTCTTTTTTCCCTACTAGACTCAATCATTATCACGCTTTCCTCACCTCTTCAGTGCCAGAACAGCATCCTGGCTCAATGTCTCCGCCTCAGGATATCTTTGACACAAATGCTTCCTACAATTACTAAATTCCAATTTAATGCTATTCAATTAATAATACATACATATGCTAAGAAAAGTTTAACGGATCCTTAAAATTAACACCAAAGTCCTGCAAAAAACTAAAGACTCAGAAGACTACTAGGGAAGGATTACTAGAGAGATTCTCTTCTAGGGGGAAAGAGCAGGAACAGTGTATCATTGCCTGCACAGTCCCAAAGCAACAGTGCAGAGCATGCAAGCTACAAAACAG
Source organism: Chlamydotis macqueenii (assembly GCF_036417535.1). NCBI lineage: Eukaryota > Metazoa > Chordata > Aves > Otidiformes > Otididae > Chlamydotis > Chlamydotis macqueenii. The sequence continues at coordinate 756,618 of NC_141561.1, read as the reverse complement.
CTGAGTTCACATTCTAATGGCACAAAAATTGCAGGATTATTTTTTTCCAATGCTGCTTTACTTGATGCTTCAACTCCAGACCTCAAATCCAGATGATCCTTTCCTAATTCTAAAGCTTCCTAAATGAACATTTAATGAACAAACGTGTTACAGCTTGACAGTTTCAAACTTCAAATGGATCTTGCTTTTCTAAAAACATACTTTATTTAGCTTACAAAGCACCCAAACAAACCTAGTTTGTATTTTCTAACATCACCTTACTGAACAAAGCTCTAATTTTTCAGCGATAAAGCAGAGATGAAATTTGCCCCTTCGTTCTGCATAGATCTGAAAGGAATTTTTTCACTTCACTTTCCAAAACCAGCTTTAAAAGCTTCATATAATCAGGAAAAACAGTTCATTAGGAGGGGAGACAGTTTTCTCTTTGTATTTGCTACCAAGACTTGGCACTAGATGCAAACAGGAATTCTACTTACCTACACACTCCACAAGCGTGATCTGGCGAGCCACCGTTCTCTGCACCAAGAAAGGCAGTCCAGAACCACTTCCAGATGTGCAGGAATGGTCCAACAGATCCTGTTCAAAAGTAAAAGCAGATGTTCACAACCTATGAGAAACTACTTTTTCCCCTGGTTAAATACACAAAGGATCGGTTAAGTCAAAGCTTACTGGCATCTCAATGGCTCTGGTGATGCCATTTGGTCACTCAGGAGCAAGACATGCCATTGTCACCACCATGCAGCTGGACAGAAAGCGCTCTTTGCGAGACTTTACCACTTCAAAGCACACCCCACGCGCAGAGGAGACTGGCAGGGGAGCCGCAACTCAGGCATAAGCACTTTGTGATTTTACACACAACGTAACAATGAACAGCAAACAAATTCTCAGATTTCTTATTCCGTCTGTATCATCTATTTGGCATTACAGTATCACTGTTTAGTAAATAAATGATTTTGTTTAGTAAATAAGTGACAATAAGTTTACTGCCTGCGAACCTGGAAACTCATTCTTAGCCTGACAGCTACACTCGGTAGTGAAATTCGACGCTTTTTCAGCACTTTGTTGTTCTTATGCTCTCTCAATTCCCTGTCACCTGTTTCAAAGAGATTAATACCAACTTTTCCCCCTAAATTTTCTGTGTCTTGCAATAACCTGGATCACCTCAGTAAGAGATAAACTGAGGTATTTCTCCTATACCCAAGTCCTTCATCTCTACAGGGTTAGCAGAAAAAAGCGCAGCATCTACTTCTGAACATCCCTGTAGACTTTTCCCACTCCTCACATCAGCTGTGGTTTCTTCCTATTGAAGACAAGTGGAAGGGCACAGCAACAGCAATGGGTTTTCACGAATTAAAGCTCAGGCCATGTCCCAGCCCCACCCATCTGTGCTACTGGATTGTGTGGTTTTGTTTAGTGAGGGGGGGGCTAAGGTGGTAGCTTCTGTAGGAAGCTCTCAAAATCGATTGTAACAAATCCTACGAATAAGTGTGCATTAGAAAGAGACATTCACAAATTTGAACATTTTTATTACTACAAACAGACTAGAAACAGCCACAGTTAAAAGTTTCCAGTTGAAACGCTAAGACAGATAAAACCAACGCGTTCCTGTGACACAGTTTGCTTTTTCAGCATCTTTTTGATCTGCGGCCTGCACACAATTGGTGCTCAGCTGACCGTTCTGTTTGACGTAATTCGGGGAGGGAAGTCAGCTTTGCTGACAAAACCTGCAGACAGGTGTTTTTTGGGCCCGTGTGAGCCCAGCAGAGAGGTGACAGACCACAGCCCGCGTCCTGGGGCTCACAGCCAGGGACGCCTCGGGGCACCTGGACCGGAGAGGCACCGGCCCACAGGGACGAGTGGGCTGCCTGCGAACGCCGCTGCCTGCCAGCCTCCGCACGGCACAGCCCCTGGGACAGCCGCGCCATCCTGCACCAGCAAGTTCTCTTATTTGGAGCCAGAGAGGCAACATGACCTGTCAGTAAGGGAAAAGCATCACTTGCTCGTCAAACAAGCAAGTTTTAACGACAAGTTCAAGTCGCTGACCTCACTGGGGCTGGAGGCTCGCTTCACTGCCTCCCTCTCCCACCGAGCCACCCCTGCCTGGCTCAAGGAAGAAATGTGTCCTGTCTCCAAGCAGAGCACCACGCAGCGTCCACGGGGGAACAGACTCACGTGTCTGTGACAGATCTTTTAAACCATGAGCCTGTGAAGGGGCTCAGAGCAGAGCGCCCCAGGAAGAACAGCCACAAGCTCATCTCTGGCACCACAGGGGTTTCTCTGCTAAGCTTCAAGTCCCTGCTCCAAATGAGAACTTCTTTAAAAGACAACACCCAAATAATTGCTTCTAAGTCTCCTTCTCTAAAGTGGCTGAACCACACTAAATGAACAGTCCTTCAAAAAAAAAAGTTTTCTACAGCAAGTCTTTCTTAAAAGTTTTATCAGTTTCTGATATTTTCAGTGCATGGAAACCAGACTTTAAACTGTAAGCTAATAAAAAACTTAAGTAAGATTCTAATTGAACGTTTAAATCCTATTAGCCTTTTAAAATGCTAATACCCAGCTACTCTGATGGCTAGGACTTCTGTACTAGCTCAAAGCATTAAAACAGCATATGCTGTATTACTGGACCTTTTTTCTTTACAAAGGAAATCAGGATAAAAAAAGCATAAGCACAATCAACTCTTGAACATTTCCAGCAAACTGCACTACTGGGCTTTAACCAGATGCAATGAAATCTCATTTCTCTAACACTTTTTAAATGAGTGCTCAAGAAAAAGGTAATTTAGGAGTGACAGGAGACTGCTACTTTGCTCTTAATACAAACTGAGAGCTCCTTTTCCTTCCTGCTTGTATCAGAAAGGGGCAAAAAAAACTTATCTGCGGTGACTGTAAAAACAAGCTCTGAAGAGGCCACGGCTCTTTCCATTCCACATTAGGAAGCTTAAGCCTTTAAGTATTTCCTACACTATGGAGATTAATCCTAAATGTAAACTAATCTAATCTAATGTGTAACAAAATCAGTGATTTAAAACACACAATGGAGAAGAAATTCTGGAATTTAAAAAAGACTTACTGTTTAGGTGAACACTTAGAGACAAGGAACCATCAATGTTTTTTTTACATCACCAGCACTCAAGAGGCGCAGCGGGGGCACTGCAACCACAAACCCACCAGCATCTGATAGCGGCGAACAGAACAGCTCTGTCAGACCAAACCTTTACAGTTAGCAACTCTGCTGATTTCTTTTAGAAAGAATTTTGATTTATTCTTCTGAGGTTTTATCACCGTTTCCAAGTAGCGTTAAATGACTGGAAGTGCAAAAGGTTTGCAAATGGAATGGAAATGGTCTTGCACTGATAAGAGATAAGGGCTGGTAAAAGCTGGAAGTCAACGCTTACAGACAGATAACCAGTGGCACGCATGCCTAGGTCATGGTGAACATACCAGAAGGGGCTGTTTTAAAACAGGAACACAGAATCCAGCCTTGTGGGCTAATTAAAGAGCCAAAGACATTTTAAAAAAAATATTATCGAGTATAGTCTACACAGGGCCAAAGTGAAGCAGAACAGCAGGGCAGCAGTGGAAAGCCGCATTTGACGCCACACTTGACCCCACAGTTACGTGAAGTGCCTGGATATTTCAGGCTCTGAGGGAGGCAATTTCCACAGCTCCATCTTACCAAGGAAGCTGGCATTTAAAAGCCAAAACCCTGTTATCCAGCTGGCCACCCGAAGGCCCCTCTGGATCAGCATCTTGTCTCTGACCGCACCAAAAGCGCTGCCCTTTATCAGGGTACCGCAAGTGGAGTAGCAGACATAGAGGGGTGTCAGAGGTATGTAAGTACACGGGGGCACGGGGGTACGAGAGTGGTGGGACACTAGAAGTGGAGTGAATTAGGAGCAAATACGGGAATACTTCAACATACATGATACTTTCCTCTAATGCTCTCCCAGCCTCCAAGCACATTCAGATCAGGGACCTCCTTAGCCGGATTTTTTTTTTTTTCCTAATGTGATTAACAGCATACAGTCTTCTCATCCTGTTGCTCCTTGAACATATACAAACTTGTAGCATCTAGAAAAGCTGTTGGGCAACCAGGCTCTTCCTTCTGGCTGAAGCACTGGTTTATTTACTCATTCCCCACTGTTTCAAAAGCAGCATATTGGAGCATCCAGATGCCCAGAGTCTGATACTCCGTTTGAACCTATTCCTCCTTAGAGGAGACTCTTCCCTGCTCCAGTGCTATCCCTTACTGGCCATCTCACACCCTGAGACCTTACTTGCCAGGACACACTCTGCTGTGAAGGAAAGCGTTTTCCACGTGACTCTTCCAGCACTTACTCACAGCAGTACTTCATAGAAACGCCTCTGCCTCAATACAGAGATGCAAGAAACAGTTTCCAGCTCCCCAAAATAGTTCTATTTTTTGAGCTGTCCCACGATCTCTCTTTTTAATAAATTCTCATTTTTCTTCAGCCACTTTTCAACCCTGCAGTGAAAGTACATTGCAGAATCATAGAACCTTTAAGGTTGGAAGAGACCTCCAAGATCATCAAGTCCAACCACTTACGGCAGGAAAGCACCAGAATGAAAATGTTTTCCATCCTCTTGGTGTTGAAGAGATTTGATCTTAGAAATGCAAGGAAACAAACACTCAAGCTTCCCCCCAAGCCTTACCTGCTTGGTTTCAACAACGAAAAGCTGCTGGGAACACTTTTTTCTGGCCCCAAGTGAAAGGGTAACATACACTAAGTCTTTAAAAAGGAAACACCTTCCCATGTGATTTTATTTTCAAGAGACCGCATGAACAAGAATTTATCTTAAAAACCAAATTTTAAGTAAGCAGTTCTCATTTCTTAGAATTCCTACCACTCTTCTGTCAACAAAGTTTCATTAATCTCCTAGTCATCCAAGAGCACTTCTGCCAAGACCATGGGAGTCAGTGTGAAGGTTTTAAAAGTTAAAAACACCTGTATTTCCTTCTGCCCCTAGCATGATATCTTTTCCAGCCTTTCAGGCTGTCTTTCGCGTATCAAAGATGCAGTACATTTCTACACCTCCCATACACGTCAGGCTACCCAGCAATGAGCCACACTCTTTTGCTGTTTAGACATTGCTTCTAGGAAGACAAACAGATCACAGTTTATAGCAATTCTCCAGGTCAAAGGAACTATACTCGTAAAAGCTATTTATTAGTTACATCCCGTTTGAACCATGGCTTTGTGAGCACAGGAACGTCACCGCAGACGTCCTGGCAGCAAAAGGTCCTGTTACTGATGTGGCCATGTCTGGAGGGTACGAGGAAGGAGTCTGGAAGTGAAGAAAGCTCACACATTTTTTACCATGCACACAGGTTACTTACTGCCAACGTGCTGTCCCCAACATTTGATGCAATGAGTCCCTCAATTGTGCCGTACTCTGCATCTCTAGAATTGAGCCTCTCCATATGGTTTTTCTGTATTCTCCTGATGATCAGGACCGCTACTGCAGAAAAAACTATCAACACTATCACAGGAGCCAGTATAACAATGATTAGTGTTTCCATGCTGTAACCTGCAGCTTCTCCTTGGAAGGTTTGCCCTTGGAAAGGAGAGGGGAAAAAAAAAGGGGGCGGGGAGGGAAAAAAAAAATTAGAATTCCTAAATACAGTATTTGTAAAACCAGCAGCACTGACATCAACATTTACCTGTGTAGCCAGGCAGTCTGAAAGACAGGCCCTACCACAGCCAGAGCTGTGCAGCGTGCCTTTACACGAGGATGCTACCACAGCGACGCCCTGCAGTTGTCGGAACAACCCCTTCCCCGCAGAACAAACCCCACCATGTCTGTCCAGTTCCCTCACAGGCAGGAGCTCCATCCTGACCCTGACTGCACACCTGAACCCCCAACATTCATCCAGCAATACAGATCATTCAGCCTGGGGACATCGGAGGTGTGCCAGGGTGGGCAACAGAGCTGGAAGGGCCTTACTGCCACGATTAAACCCTTGCTTCCACTAGCACAGAAGCCACCTCACTCCCACCACACCAGATCAAAGCCGAGCCATTTCTCTTTCTCAGATGTCACTATTTATCATCTCACCTTTGGAAGAAGGCAGCTGTGCAGTGATATTCATGTTGCACAGGTATCCTTGGCAGCACTCAACAGCTTGGTCAGGAGATGGAGGCGTTTTGCACGTCATTTTCCCTTGTTCATAGACTTGGAAGCAGCCTTTCTGGTAAACCTTAGCACCATCATTAATGCTCAGGGAAGCAAAGCATTGCTGGCCTTGGCATCGATCGCCATTCCCACAGGACATCCCTTCACACACGCATTCGTAGTGGACCATGTTTAGCTTCAGGTCATCATCTGCAAAAGGGTAAAGTTGAGGAACACACACCGTTGTAGTCTTCAGTTACACAGAGATAACAGAATCATTAGACAGCAAAACCTTCTATTTAAGGAAGAAAGGCTACTTGCAGCTAGTGCTGAAGAACCACCAAGGAGAAGCGAAGGATACTAAATTAGTCTTTTCAGCGAGACAAAGATACGAGCTTGCACCATCAAAGAAATACCAGTCATATCTGCCCACTGCAAGCACTCACATTTCCAGCGCTTGGTGACATTTGACATCTCCTCTGGCACATAAACCACTGCGGGCGTACCGCACGAGAGGGTCATCTACACAGGGACACTCAGCAGAGGAAAAACCTAACAGTGCAGATTTAAAACAGATCTGCTAACCCACATTGTATTTCTCTCCCAAAAGGGTTATTCTCAAGCATTCCAGAAATGACTAACTCAATCAAATTAAGGCCATTTCAATTTGCAGTAGACACAGCTACACGGCATTTAGCGGGTTTAGCTGGCTCGCCTGCAGTCAGTCTGGACCAACCCTCCCATGAAGACAAGTCTTTGGGGAGCACATGGCAAGTCTGAGTAACAACAGAGACAAAAAGTGAAGTGAGGAGCAGCACACGGTGTCAGCAGGTACACCACCTCCCCTCCAACTCCAGATGCTCCGGCTGAGTGAAAGGAAGAACTTTTCAGACAAGGTGTAGAGTAGGAAACTAAACTTCTGAGGACCCTCAGCAAAGCGACCAGAGACCCCTAGCTGGGGAAAACCCACTCTCTCTGCACAGAACCGCACACACCGCTGCTGTAGGAACAGCACGTGCCTTTAACACCCGGCACCGAGTCATTCTGGTCTCTGCAGGAGAGGACATGGCTCTCCACTGCCTGACGGAGAACACAAGCCTCTGCAGCTCCCTGGAGTGCCCGCAGTGGTAAGGAGCCCATGTGCTCCCAGAGGGCTGAGGAAAGAGGCACAGCTGGGAAGGACAGGACCAGCCCCTGCTCTTACATGCTCTTACACACACTTACAGCATCTTAACTCCTGTTTACAGCCTTTCCTTCAGTTCTAACACACAAGAAGAACTCCCAGCCACAAATACAGTGGATGCCCCTAAAACGGCAGTGAGCATACCGTGTGTTGGACTTTTTCAAGCCTATCATTAGAGTCTGCCCACTGGGAATACAACTGTTTTCTGCTTCTTTTTCCTCCCCTCCTCCCAGAACGAACACACACACAAATATGATTTTTCCATTTTTGAACCACTAACAAACTAAATTAGGGAAAGAATCCTGAAATCAGACAGCATCTGTCACATTGATTTCAAGTACTGGTATACACAGTCCCAGTCACACACTTACCAAGTAGTAACTTTGCCAATTTTGTGGAATTTTTTAAGGGGGGGGGGGGGGGGGGAAGGAAAAAGAGAGAGAGAGAGAAGTATGCCCAACATTCCTATGATGAGTGTTCTGTTCCTTCTCCTCCCACAACAGCAGCAGTACGACAAGCCCTCCATCTCGACTCATCTGGCGGAGCAGCGGAAGGCGCTGGAAGCCAGGGAGCCGGGAGGGAGCTGCTGCCAAGGCACGGTCCCGGCCTCCCGGAGAGGACAAGAGCCATACCTCTGGTGGGGACAGTCCCCTGACAGCCCTTAGCAGGAAGGGTTTCAGCACCTCCCCGAGCGAGACATCTCCCCGTCAGTGACAGCACCGGCCTGCGAGGACAGCTGAGAGGGTTTGCAGGCTGCAGTAACAGCATTTCAGCGATTATGAGCAGAAATATCTGCTGTATGGAGGACAACGAACCTAGCACCCGAGAGCCACACCACAGGGAAAATTCACCTGGATGCAGCCTGATCCAGCCTAAAGCTTCCCTCTTCTCCTGAGCCAAGGACCCTTCCAGCCTGAGCAGGCCTCGCAGAGCCCAGAGGAGCAGTCCTGGCAGAAAGCCACCCCCCTCACGCGCCATGCCGTGGGGAGCCCTGCAACCCCAGGTCGGGACAGAGGCCGGCTGCAATCAAGAGGTCGTGGCTGAAGCAGACGTGCAGAGGTAAGTGTCTCCTCAGCCACAGCTCCCGGCGCGGAAGGCCATCGGGCCGACGGCACACGCAGCAGTCGGGCGGCACGCGGGCAGGAAGCCAAGCTCGAAAATACTGCCGTTACCTAAGCACCTTCACTGCGTGCGTTTTTGTTTCACAACAGAGACCCACTGCTGCACTTGTGGCCCATGTATATTTTCACACACTCACAGAAAAACCTGACTTGCCACACAGAGACTTGCATTAACTTCTCATTCACTAGTTTATCAGTTCATTGTACTGGTTCATTATTAAGAAAGTGTCCAAACTGAAGCTCCTTTATTTTGCTTGCTTATTCACTTTTTGAAAGCCAACAGTTAAGGGTGCTGACTCAAATTACCTGGGCATTTGAGCAGAACAAGGACCCAGACACTCCACGTTTTTATCAGCACAGTGCAAGGCTGTACGTTTAACCCTCCCCGTGACCGCAGAGGACACGTCACGCTGCGCGCAGCACTCCTGCGCGGGCACCCAGCCCCAGCACAAACCCACAGGACACCAAACCCAAGGCTGAACGGGGGCTAGCGATGCTCATGTACAGGTGCAAGGAGACAAAGGAAAGGTATTCACTGCTATGTGAAATTTATTTCACACAACCAATCACCAATCTAGACAGTTTTATTCCCTACTTTACATCCCATTCCTGCACTGCAAACTCTGTTAACTGCTTGGGAAAACACCAAACGACTTCCGTCTGTGAAGATATACACTACATACACTTCTGGTAACACATCTTAACTTTGAGGCGATCTCTACACACTTAGTGATTCATTTTCCATCGAAGCAGACAGTACAACAGGCACTTGGCCACCTTTTCTTATTGGCACTGCAGCAACGCAGTTTCTTCCCCTGCCTTTGACTTGGAAAAAAATGCCTATGTTAACCGTGTGACGTGGTCAGCAGATACTGAACTGAAATAATTTCAAAAATAACTAAAAAATATATACTGTAGGAGTCTCAGTTTTCCTTCTAAAGACACCATCTCTAACTGTACTACATGCACCTTTTAAAGGGCTTTAGCAATATCAAATCATCTCCTTCAAGCAACGCACCACCACTGCACGCCCTCCCTCTCAAAATTCCATGGAATCACAGAAGATGGAGTTGGAAGGGACCCGTAAGGATCATTGAGTGCAACTCCCTGCTCCCCACAGGACTAAGTTTCCCCTGGCAGATAAAGACTAGCACACTATTACACAGATACAACAGATATTTAGCGCACGCATGCGAGCAAGTGTTCCGAAGGATAACCTACATGACACGAGACCTCTCAAAACGTGGCTGGAAAAAGAGCCGGGTGGCCAAGGACAGCCAGAGGCAACCAAGCCTTAAACAAACTAGTCCTTCGCTCACCGAGACATGACCTCCTAACTGCCCCAGTTTAAGAGGCCCGATTCCGTCCCATGGGCCGCTCCCCACCGAAGAGGAAGGCACAGCAAAAAGGAGCGACGCCTTCAGTCAGAGAGCGCGGGCAGAGCGGATCCGTCCAGGCTGTCTCCCCAGCCCGGCCCACAGCTGTGCAGCAGGAAGGCGCCGTGCCTCCGTGGTCGCATACTGAACATGCACAGACACTGCAGTCATCGGCTAACCTCGGGCACGCGCGGCCCATCCCAGCCCTCCGAGCCACCAGGCTCCCGCTTTCCAAGACGAGCCCGCTGGGAGCTGCACCGCGGTCGTTATCCCCTTTGTAGGCTTGCTGCTTGGCTCGGAGCGGGACCACCTGCTGAGCAGGATCACAGGAAACCTTGAAATCCAACCAGAAAGGTTACAAGTCACAGGCAAAGCTTTCTTCAGAGTTCGTGGAAGCCATGGAGCGGCTGAAATCTCCAGTAGGATGAAAGGGACGTCACGCTCAAAGGCCCAAGTATTTAAAAACAGCTATATTTTTTATTTTTAAATGACTAGGCTTGGGGGAAGAGGTGGGATCTGCTAGGGCTTCACATCACAATGAACTGAAGGAAAACAGACTTGGAAAAATTGAAATCTCTGTAGAGACCATTTAACTGTACATTAGACCACTGTTTTTTGGTGGCTAGCTTCCCTTTATGATTCTTAGCCATTTCAGGGAAACAGAAAATAGCAAGTTGACAGACTTGACTACTCCATTCAGTGTTTTGTTTTCTTTGTCAATGCATATGGCAGTGAACATTACAGGACTGCAGCAATAATAATATTTACATAGCATTCGTTAATTTAACAAAAGCCTTTGACCTCCGCAGCACTAAGAACCAGCCTTACTGTTGCTCTCTGTATCACGAACCCCCCGGCACGGGAAGGCAGAGGCGCTGTGCCCAGCGGTGGCCAGGCGCAGAGCTCAAGGCCAGGGTCCCGCAGAGGCGCAGCCTGCCCAGCCCAGCCGCTGGAGAGGGGTCAGGCTGCTCCCCGCGCAGCCTCCAGCAGGCCAGAGTGGTCTCTGCAGCTTCAGCAGCTCCCAGACGCCATCTCGCCATGGTGTGACACAAGACCCTCTCACACGCAGAGCGGCTGCGGCCGGCAGAAGGCAGCCCAGACACCTGCCCCGTCACAAGCGAGGGCAGAGCGGCAGCAGCGCTTCACACACCGTGCTCCCAACAGTGCCGTCGGGATCAGGACGCGGCACCCATGCGCAGTCGCTAGTGAAAACCTCATACTCTCAAGAGTAGGCACTACATTATTTGGGAAGTGCTCTGCTTTAGTCAGGGTTCAGCTTCTTGGGAAACGAAGAAAAGCCTCTCTCTCCACTTTACAGGGCTAATAAAGAAGTAACACAGAAGGAAACAATGCAATAAACCTTTACTATAAAAGGATTTTTCTGGACACTCAAGTAAGGAAGAGACATGTTTCCGCACTTTCAGTTCTACACAGTGTTTGATTTTTTGGGTTGGGTTGTGGGGTTGCTTTTTTTTTTTTTAAATCATGTTTAATCTCATTTTCTGAAGCCTACTAGCAATGCAGAAACAATCAGAGTTTGCCCCCGAATGTTACCCAAAGATATACGTAGACATTTTTCACTTATCAAAAGTGGGGAAAAAAAAACCACCCACCCCACCCAAATCTGGTCCAAATCCCAGTGAAGGGAAATGAACGATCCGTGACAACACATATGGGTGTTCTTTAAAAAGTACTACAGGACAAGTTCCCCCTTGACACAGCAGCTCCACGTCACAAAACAGAAACCCTGTTCTTCGTAGAGGTCCAGTTGGCACAGGCGGACAGACAGCAAGAACACAACATTGCGCATCTCCGCCCTCACGCTCCTGCCCCCACACACCCTCCATCCGAAGCCCATTCCAGCAGCACATCTGGTCCCGCTCCGCCTCTGCTCCGAGACAGGCACCATCCCGCACCTCCCATCTCAGGGTGACAGACAGCAGGAAAAGAAGAAAATGCCTTGGCGTGGACTCAGTAACTCTTCTCTTCCTGATCACTTATTGGCATCTTTTCAACAAAAAAGTAACGTTTCAGCCCTAGAACTCACTCTCCTTTTTTCAGCAGAGGCAGGTCAAGTAACTGAGACGTGAACACCTGCAAGGAAGCTCTGGCAGGACGAGGTGGGTTGGTAAGGCTGCTCTGCAGGCTGCACTACGCAGGCAGCGCGAGTGGCTGATTCTGCACTGTCAGAGAGAAACTGCCCAGAACTTCAGACTTTAACATGCGTGCTTCCGATGCGTTTCTCCGCTCCAGCTACTGCTGCTCATGTCAAGGGTGTGAAAGGCAAGCGGTTTAAGAATTTCCATAAGCAGCTCTGAAAGCTGAAAAGACACTTCTGAGAGGCAGATAGCTGCAGTCAAAGAGTGATAAGAAGGTACAGTGTGGTAACTGCTACCATACCCTATTTCAATACAATATTGCATCAATAACATGAGCAGTTTCATGTATTCCCACTAACATTCACCCGGCATTCCTCCCTTTTTAAATGTTGTCTCACTTCCCTATTCATAGACATGAGTAGCGTCAACCACTAGATCTCTGTGCACTTTTTGTCTTCACCTTCCACCATCCATTCTAACATTCCATTTAAAGTACTCTGCCTTTTATTATTTGCATCAACATTTGACAATAAATGCATTTCAGCTGAGTATTTCAGGAAGAAATTTCACAAGGTAAATACAAAAGAGCACAGATACGCCATAACACCAGATACATCTCCAGTCACTTAGAATTTAAAACTGAGAAAACCAAGTTACGCACAGAAAGCCTTTATCCAACATTTTTAAGAGGCTATTTGCAAAGTAGCAAGTACGTATCTTCAGGAGGTCATGTCCCAAAACATCCAGATGACCTCCAAATGAACCACCACTGTCTCTCCACGGCAGTGGAAATACCCTTCTCCCATTTTGCCGAGGCAAATCGTAAATGCGCTGCGTGTCATAAAACCTTTATGTGACAACTGATAAAAAGCAGGAGACAGTCACGTGCCATATCCAGAGACCTGACCAGAGCAATCACGGAGAAGTTATCAAACATCATACTAAGTCTCCCAAAGAGCCTTCCCAGAGAAAAGCCCTTTCCTTTTAAGAATGCAAGCAACACACCTGCACCTCAGTCCCTGGGCCAGAAAGATCTGCTCGTGACACAGCTCGATGATCTGCCATTCAAATAAGGTTTCCCATCTCCCTTCCCAGGCGCTGGCAAGGCCCATGCCAGTCGCACATGCTGTAAATTTTATATTTAACAGGCCACAAATATCCTTTGAAGCAGCTTGAGATGGAAAAGCAAACATCTAATTCCCGAGAGGAACGTGCCCACGCCGTCGGCCTGCGGAGCAAGCAGGGTGCCGTGGAGCCGTGCCAGGCTCCCGCTGAGGCGGCGCTGGAGCCCGGCTCCTCCAGCCGCAGACAGCTCCCGCACCGCCACGCAGCCACTCACCTTGCACGCTGGGGGAGGGAAACGCCATCATGATCAGCACAGGAAGAATCATAACTCCATCCGCCATGGCAGAGCTGCAGGAAGAGAGGAGACATGAGAGCTCTGTACACTTTCACTGCCGTCTTAAAGTGTAACCACCCCAAAATCAGTGCTTACCGATGTCTTTCGTCAATTCCTTATACAAACCCGGAACATCTAAGGTTGACTGGCCTTTTTACTGTGTCTTGTTTCCTAAGTAATTTCCTTCCTTTATAAAATTAACAATTTATTACAATTTCTTACATCTGACTATTTTTTAGTCATAGAAACATCACGTGTAACTACAGTGCATATTTAGAGCCTGCTAGTAAGAAAACGTGAACCCTTTCAGTACCAATCAGGTATAGAACATAGAAGATATGCTCTTTCAACCAGGTTTTAAAAAGATAAACTACTGTGAACTGAAAAGAATATCTGTAAAACTGCGTATTATTTCGGCTTTGAGGGAAAACAGAAAAGATCTCAGCCAGAGAGCTCTGAATAACTTTCTTTAACCATTGCTAGATGGCAAGAAAAAGATTGGAGACATCACTCTCAGAAAAGCAACTTCCCAGTTGAAGCTGCTTTTCCAAGGGTTTCACGTTCAGCGGCACAGGTTCACTTCCCTGCACAGCTTGTGCGAAAACTCAGGCTGTTTCCAGCACACCAGTAGAGGCACACGCTCCCTCTAAACCAGCAAATAACGGAGCGAGTTCTGTTGCATTTCAAATCTTTCCCAGGAGACTTGGTCTTTACAAGAAAATAAAAGCTCCGGTTTTTACCATGAAACAAGAATTATTTAACAGGCTTCTGAAAAGACATTTTACTGAAGTTTCTTAAAATCCGCATTTAAGGGATCACCATTACCAAGGAAAGCGATTAACTGCAATGGATCCTCACCGGGACTCAGCAAGCAGGGCGGGACGACTCGAAGGGCTCGTCCGTGCTGTGCCGCCTGGTTCCCACAGAGACTCCCGCCTAATCACACGCCACAGCTTCACCCAAGAGCAGTGCATGTGCAAAACGAAGTTACTCTCCTTGGCCAAGGCAGTCACTACCGTTCTGCCCACATGTATTTGTCTTCATTTTTTCAGATTTAATTCTAGTGAAGCAGATGAAACTTGAAAATAAATTTGATATTGCCATTTTTCTTTCAGATCTCTTCTGCTGCTGTCTTTTCAAACCATCAGCAGGCTGCTTAAGTGCTTGGTGACAAAAGCCAAGCCATTTACTTCTATATTTATTTCCTGCCATGGATTTGTTCTGCAGATTGAGAAACATTTCAGTAATCGCTTCAACATCAGTTAAGATGATTAAAAATTTCTGAAGCCAAGTATTCAGAGTTTTCATCCTTACAGAAAGGACCAGGCTGTGCTCACGGCTTAACCCCCAGGAGTGAAACTCCCACTTTCGAACATCCATTCACCAAGGAACTCTGCCTTCCTCTCTCTTGACACACATCAATGCATTCTTAACACGTGACAGTATTTAACCCTCAACAACCACGCTGGAAACACAATGAAATAAAACCATGAAGCGGTGGAGTCACCACCCCTGGAGGTGTCCAAAGAATGTGTAGACATGGCACTCCGGGTCATGGTTTAGTGGGCATGGTGATGTTGGGCTGACGGTTGGACTTGATGCTCTTACTGGTCTCTTCCAACCTTAATGATTCTACGATCATCAAGCAATCCAATACGGGAAGTTTAAAGCAGAAGAAAGCTATCCCAGAGAATGATTAGTTGTGTAACGCTCCAGGTTAGCTCAAAGGGGTCCATTTCTCCCAAGAGGGACATGAGAGCGATGCCGCCCTCCTCAGCCACCACACGTGCTTCCTTTGGCTGAACAGCTTACACCAGCGTTTTTCTCGGCACTACACCCGGGTAACTCTGCAAGTCTAGACAAAGGTGGCTCATGAGACGTGCTCTCTTTCAACACACCAGTGGTTCAAAGAGCAGAGGCAGAAAACTTTGATTTTAATGATGCCGGCCCGCAGCTGCAGCTGAGCCGGGCGAGCCAGCTGCCTGGAGGCTGCTGGGCGGAGGGGAGCGCTCGGGGTGAGCCTGGCAGGGACCGGCAGCCGGTCCGCCCAGGAGCCCTTCAGACCACAGGGACACCGAGCACGAGGAAAAAGGCCTTTACAAGAGACAAGAGTGGACTGAGCCCGATAGAGAGGCTAAGACATTAAACGATAGCACATTGCCGACAGCACAGAGAGATGCCTGGTTTTCTACAGATGTGTGATTCATGGCTGCACCCTCCGTGCCCCACTAAAAAAGCTACAATGGCTGTTCTTTGCTGGTGGGGAGCCATCAGGCCCCCCCAACTTCGCAGGCTGGTGCGGAGACCATGGCCTCCCTCCCTCCTCCCAGTCACCCATCACCTGCAAAGCCCCCCACACTTGGCTGTCTCAGCCCTTCCTCCTGTCAAACCTGGCTGAACAGGGAGAGGAGAGCAGCCTGCAATGAGCTGGGCTCAAACTCTGCTGGGAACGGCGGCTGAACAGAGCAAAGGAATTTAAGACATAGGAAGCAGATCACAGGATGGAAACCAGGAAAACTCCACAAGTTGCATGTACCTATTCTTTTTAAATAGTTTATTTCAATTCCCTAAAAAAAAAAAAAACCAAACCTGAAAACCATATATATATACACACACACTCAAGCCCCTGCCCTGTACTTCTCAGGGGGAGGAGGAGGAAGAAAATCCAGACTGCATCCCCCTGAAGGGGCAACCAACCTCCCACCACAGCGACTACTGCCATCTCAAGAAGGGGATGGTAACACACTTGGGGCCTAAAATCAGCTCCCCATCCTCCAATTCCACCTGCCCCCATGTCCCCAGACAGCAGCTCATCAACAGGCACGAGGATTTTTACCAGTCCTCACCAAAGGGAATCAAATAAGGGAAAAAGCTGCAAACCCACAGTAATTCTTGATCCCTCGTCCAAAACACTCTTTGAGGTTCCTCTTCAACACAGCCCAAGGATGAGTTCATTGAGGAACGCGCCCAAAATTACAGGAGTGTATTTCGTTAAGCGCACTAAGTGCCTAACACAGAGAAGGCTGGCGTCCTTCCCCCCAGCCGCAGGAGTGGTGCGCGCCCCAGGCCGAAGCCCCTGCGGTGACTCAGCGGGCGAGCGCCGGCAGGGACGGGCAGGAGCGGGGCGAGAGGCTGCCGCAGCCCGGATCCCAGGCCCACGGGCCAGAAATGGCTTGCCCAGCACCTACAGAAAGCCCTGCTGAATGACCCGCGTTCCGCGCTGCGTTTGCAAGCACCTGTTTGTGCAAGCCCCTTCGGTAGCATCACATTTATAAACAGACTTTTTCCATTATAAATGCAAACAACAACAAAATCGGATATTAACAGGCTTCGTGCATTTCATAGCATGTATGGTCCGCTCAAAGGAAACAGCCAAATACCAAGAATCAAAACCCTGCTTTGATGACACTTTGTTCCTGCAGACATTCATTCCCCGAGCAGTCTCAGAGCATATTCTGTCTGCTTTTGCTGAGAAGTGCTGTGCATACTTACAGCAGCCCATAAAAACCCACCCTGCGCGTACAGGGGCGTACTTATCGCCAAAGTCCCAGGCCGTGCGCGCACAGAGCTGGTACAGCCCTCGGGCTTCAGCGAGCTGCCCGCACAGCCCTCGGCACGGCACAGCCCAGCTCCATCCCCTCAGCTGGGTCTGCCGGCGCTGCGAGATGCAGGAGGGAAGGAGCTGACCTTTGCAAAATACTCATTTTCCCTCAAACATTATTTGAGAGCAAGTGCATCCACTCTAAAAATTAAAGATGACAAATAAAACACTACACTAAGAGCATGTCAAGTCCTCAGTCCCTGCTCTAAGAGAAGAGCACATTACAGGTGGGATCGGGCGAGGTCTGCTCCCAGCCCACGCGGTTACCCAGTGCTGGCCCACGCACTGTTCAGACAGCTCAAACCCTGCCAGAGCCCCAGAAGAGGTGTCACAATCCCTTGCTGGTTTTCATTTCACCCAGGGTACGCCGTATTTGCCGCGCACCTGTTAAATCAGCAGTTAAAAACAAGCCTGGGGAGCAGGCAGCTTGCAAGGCGGCCGCAGGACGTGGGCCGGGAAGCCCCTCTCCAGGGGTCCCCCCAGGCACCGGCCCCGCTCAGCGCCACCGGCTCGCAGGCGCTGGGGCGGGGATGGAGCCACACGTCCTGCAGCTCCAAAAGCCTGCGCTGGTTTTTACGGCGATCTGCATTCCCATGGTACCCTTTCAAGTGACACAGCAACAGCCCACAGCAACACTGCAGCCAGGCTCCCGCTCCAGTTCAGTCCCAGGCTGCAAACTGCAAACACAGCAGGCAGCGAGTTTGAAGCCCCGCTTCCATTGCTTAACAAAACTGACCTTTTTATAAAGCAATGAATAACACACATACGTAAGAACCAAAATCTGGTTCTACTGACACCAGCATGCATGTCTTTCACCTACTACTTGTTTAGGGAGAAAGAAAACGTCGGTTTGAACATGAAGAACAAACCATTCTTTAACAGAACTCCATAGCAAGTCACTATGTATCTAGAGATCCATAAGAGATCCAGTTACTATTTGGTGGTCTAATTCACAAAGCTTATTTTAAACCGGAGGATGGGGATTTAATCCAGATAAAGAAAGAGGAACTAGAAAGCAGCCAGTAAATAAAGCCGCAAACTTGTCTTCCTTTCCAGACATATCAATCTTTACCATTATGTGGCTGCAGCTCCGGCGTGTCCTGCAGCAGTCACCGCAGGGCACGCAGGACGTGATGCCCTGTGCTGCGCTCCATACTGGACCTCATACCACACCTCCTGCGCACCGATGTCAGGCGCTGCTCGGGACAGCTGGAGACACAATACAGTGAGTTTCATCCATGTATACAGTGAAGAGATCACCCAGTTTTAACTTTTTTCCTACAAAAGCATGTCACTAGAAAACCTAAAACTTGCTATAGGTATTGATGGAAAAGTCTCTTTTGAAGTGGCAGCTAACAAATTCCCAAGCAAATCTGTTGTGAACCGCAGACGACGAAGCGGACCCAGCTCCAGAGCAGGAAGGCATCTGCTCAGAAGCCAGCTGTGGATTCCGAAGAAGGAATCCCATAAACTGTTTTCAGAAGCCTAAATGAACAGTAATAAGCACATCACACAGCAGATATAAAACCCAACTTAACACACAGATGCACAACTCATTGCTTTAGATACAAGAATCAGCAGAATTCTTCAGGTTTGTATTCATAAAGTCCCAACAGTTTAAATAATACCTTTCTCAATACCTTTTCCACTTCCACAGCAAATACAAACTGCTTTCTCTTTTCTTCCTAAGAAAACTACTTGTCTCCTGCCAAATCCTTCCTTTATGGCTTGACAGCAACTTGGGAGCAAGGGAGACCTCAGATCCGCAGCTGGGACTGTTGAGATCACTGCAGCAACAAGCGGCAGGGGAGAGAAGGACCAGGAGTTGAGACGGCACGGAACGCCACACCGACACCAGCGCAGGCGGCTGGGACGCTGCACTTAGTCCCTAATGCCACCACCCTGATACCCAGCAAAGACCACGCCGGACAGAAGAGCAAGTCCAACTAGTGAAGAAATGTCAGGTTACATTTCATCTCCGCACGACGCAGACATGGGAACAGGAACCGCTGGAGGAGCTCAGACTCTCCTGGCGAGAGCAGCAGCGCCCACACTATCGCTGACAGTCCTGGTGGCAACCCGCCAAGGGCCCAAGGGCTGCACATATTTTGCATGTACCTCACCCGATCCGGATCAAAAGAAAACATCCATAATACTGGATTGAAATTCTGCCATCCACAATAGCCACACACAAGCTAAATTCATCAACAGCTGTGCCTTTAGAAGGAAAGATGTGCATTTAAAAGCAGCAATTCACAGCTTTTTTTTTTCCAATTGAAACTCACACAAACTAACAAACCCCCTCAGAGCAGCACACACAAAGGCATTCCTGGTGCCAGAGAATGGCAACCTTGGGTATTCCTTTCGCAAAGCCTAAACTTTCTTGCCAAAATTCAGCAGGATGGAAGCTAGCCACAAACTGCATTTGGCATCCACCTGCACTTGCACAAGGCACACGTCAATACGCTTCAGCTCAAGAAAATGTGCAAAAGACCACCACCTTCAAAGGCCAAACGTCCCAGGTTCAAGTGACCATGAAAACAGAGCGAAGCGTGCAAGGCACTGATCCGCCTAAACTCCTCATGTACAAAGCAAAACCACGACTCTGCTGAGTAAGAATAAAACCTCCAGGAGGAAAACAACCTGTACAACATAAACCAGCACGATAGTTACCCCTTACGAGGCTGCAGCTCTGACTATGCTCACGAAGAGCCGATCTCCCCAGGTTCTTGGGAGAAAAGGAAGAGGTAACACAGCACAAGTGTCACTTATAGAAATAAGACCAAGCCTGGCCACGCTCCTGGCAGATACAAGCAATCCATTTATTGCCTATGCTGTCACCAAAGGCTCCAGCTGACGCACCAGCTGCAGAAATGGCACAGCATGGGACAACAAACAAGAAACATCCACCATCTCGGGGCGGGGGACAGACACATGACAACACAGAGGGACAACACAACCACTTATCCAAGAGAAAAAACCTCTTACCTAGGCAAGGCAGTGAGCCAGCACCACAAGCAGCCGGTTCCTGAGCGGGACGGGAACGGACGAGACAGACGTGCAGCCCCTCCTTTAGCGGGGGGAGGGCAGAGCTCTCTCCTGCCCAGAGCAGGGCTAATCCCCGGAGAACAAGCAGGGCAGCCGGAGGCCCAGGATGCACAAGGGGTACAGAAGAGACCAAAAACAATGCCAGCTTCCCCGTGCAGGTCAGCTGGGGAGCAGGTGGGCTCCCGACCCTCTGTGTGAGCAGCAGCCGTCCCCGTGTGGGTGAAGGAGACAGAAGCCAGAAAGGCGGTCGTTAGAAAGCCCCAGTGTGAAAGTTCAGGCTGCGCGTAGGTATTGCATCAATATGGGTGTCTCGGGCAACCCGGCGGTGGACAGCTTACTCAAATGCTGAAGCAAGCACAGACATTTCAAATTGATCTGAAAACCCCAGTATATAATGCAACTTCCTGGTGCCTTTGAAGCCACACGTGTATCTTTCTGTATCACTTACTGCCTTGCAGGGTAAATAAATTCACCAGTGGGCAGCTATCACGGATTAACATTGCACCATGGAAAAGCTTTTCTCTGCAGAGCCTGCACGCCCAACATCCCTTAAAAGCACTCACCCACAGAGTTACTGCGTACGGTTCAACAATCGTGCCATCACTGTGAGCATCCTGAAAGTTAGGTATGCCACCCCACGTGTGCAGAGAACCAACTACGCATGGTTTCGTTTATATGGGCAAGTTAACAGATACGCAAGCAGTTTCATGAGACAGCCAAGTGAACAGTCAAGCGTATGTATGTGCCTGAGGCGTGGAGCAGGTATCAGTTCGAGACACCAAGGTATACATGAACTATCGGGGCTTCTCACATACAAACAAAGATGTTATTTTATCACACTACGCACGTTTCATTGCTGCGCAAGTACTGATACACGGCACACAGACAGTTCCTACCAGAGAGGAACGCTGCATTCTGTAGCTGCGGTGGAAAAGGCTCCATCGCACAGCTGCCACACAAAGTTTCATGGACATTTTCCCTATTAGAAGCAATTCAGAATTGCAGATAACCTTGGGTACCACTCACTTTGCTAAGGTCATTCCAAGTGCCCACACAAAGCGGAGACAATTTCTATTAACATCTGGCAACTTAATTTGTGCTGGGGCCTTGGGCATGAGGCAAGCGAAATACCCTTTCAAATCCTGCTGTAAGACACTGTACATTTTCCCCTAAAATTGTTCTCTCTCAGAAACCACTATCTGCTGTCAGACCTCAGAACAGAACTTCCGATGAAGATAAACCAAACCAGAAAACCTGGATTTATCCACCAGCTGTGAATAACACCCAAACACAAATATTTTCAACTGCCAAGTTATCAGAAACTGCCTGTAAAAGCTGTTTCTGCATTCTTTAGGAAAAATAAAATAACCACACAAACCCAAAACGCACACAAGGAACAGCTACTTACTTTTAATTCACCCAAAGGTCTACCTCTTTGAGACTTGGTCTGCTTTCATCCAGCTAGCAATACTTTCATTCATTAAAGATTTTATCCATGCCATCTATGACAAAGAAGTTCAGGGAAGAACACACTTTCACAGCGTGCAGGCTTTTCAAAATCACCTATCAAACACTGCACATCTTGGGCGCGTCCGTCTTGAGAGGTGATGAGAACACGCAGTATGGGCAGAAACACTGAGCTTAATCCGTACCTGCGCAGGAAGGGCAGAGCCTGACACAGGATCAGAGTCAAGTTTCACAACCAGTCTGGACAAATCTAAGACACAGCGGGGCCAAAACTGGCTGTCCAGCTGTGTCCCCTCCTCACCGCCATCACTCCACGCAGGCTCTCACCCCTCCTCTTGGCCATGGTGGTGGCAAGGCCACGGGGTCGGCTGGATCAGACCGCACACCGTTCAGTCGTCGCTGTGACTAACCGCTGTGACTAACAAAGCGCCAGCATCGCCGGTGCCAGCAGAGGAGAGGTGTGGGAACACCGCTGACCAGAGAGGGGCATCCCTTCAGCAGCAGCAAAATCTTAGACTGATTTAAAGAAAAAAAATAAAAAAAAAATAAAAAAAACCCTCACCCCAGAAAATCCCAAACAAACAAAACCAAAATCACAGTGAAAACACACCTTCAGTCCCTACAAGAGAACTAGCAAAACAGACAGCAGGGCCTTAACAATCATCCCCTAACTCTCCTAATAAAGTACACTTTTTAAAGCAAAATCCTAACAATCTGCCACATAAAGAAATATTTTCATCAGAACATTCCTGTAGTGGTTTTTTGTTTAGTCTAAAACAAAGCTCCCATTTTTATTCCTCACCTTGACTCTCATTAAGCACTTGCCAGCCCCCGCTCCCGATACCGGCCGGGTTCAGTGCAGAGCCCCCCTGGCCGGCGGGCCCTCGCCATTTCACGAGATCATTTAGAAGTCCCCAAGTGCTGTTTCGCTCTTGAAAACCTAAACACCCTGATCAATCTCAGGAAAGTCTCAGAGGGCGGCCTGCAAGCCAGCAGCTCTCTCTGCACTGCAGTTTTACCCGATGGTCAAATACATTATTACATCATCACACCGGCCTGAAACCAGTACCAAACCGCGGCACCCACGTCAAGGGCCCGGCCCTACACGAGCCCAAGGCTGGTCACGGTTTGTGTACGCTGCTGTGATGGCTAATATCCCCGTGCTCAGGGGTGAGCCCTCATCTGTGTCGGTACTGCACCCCGGTGAGGACCCCTGTCCGCACACCAACAATCCCTCTGGGGTTCTGCTTGCCTGGGTAAATCTGATCCTCCACAATTATTTTCACAGGGTCATTACCACAAGAATACTCTACTTACGTCCCTCAGCCCAAGCATCCTAATCAGAACGCAACCGTGGCGTTTTGATAAAAAGTTTTTAGCTAAAAAAGAATTTTTAATCCATTCCATTGCATTGGTAGAATAATGTAACTGCCGCACGACACAGCACACACACAGCCGCTTGTTAAAATAAAGCCACCAAACCCACGGACGTGAGCAGAGCAGAAGAGCGCGACATGCCGAGGATCCCCACCGAGGGGAAAGAGCTGTGCGGCGCGGGGCTGGCACCATGGGAGCAGCCCACCGCGCGCGTCCCCGCTCCGTGGTGGGGGGACTCTGGGAGAGCTGGCCTTCACGCCCCCGGCTCACGCTGGGATTAGAACCGCGCCCTTCCGGAGCGATGCGCTGCTACATGGCAGGAAAGGTTAAGGGACACCAAAAAGCCAGGTATTAGTTTTGCCCGCCACTTGAAGTTCTACTGCTCCCAAACATGAGCAAGCCAAAAGAAGCCAAATACAAGTTAACTAAATATTTTTAGAACAAATCTGTCTGAGAACAGAAGTTCCTAACAGCCCACAGGCACGTGTCGCTGAACAGCCTTTCATCTCATCAGATTCTTTTATTAACTATTACTGCAGAGTCCAAAAAGCTGAACGCAATTAGCAACCCAGAAAAGAAGGAAACATCCCGCTGCACAAGTAAAATTCTTCAGAAATGACATTACACTGCCACAGAATTTTAACAGTATTATTCTACAATTCAGTTTTGCCTGTTGGAACAGGCCAGAGACGTATTACCCTGTTCTTAAACACGAAGTACAGACAAGACCAAATTATATTACAGGCACGGTGGTCCACCCTCCCGCTCCAAAGCGAAGCCGTAGCGTGTAGGTGCACTGGCCCCAGCACTACCCAAGGCTCTTTCCCAACCCCACCAACCCTCCTTCTGCTGGCACTACGCAAATTGGACATTATTGCGCAGAGGCACACAGAACCCATTAAATCCAAACACAACACTGGAAGGTCAGTCATCACTTTAAGATGAGCATAACACAAAGCTGAGCTTAAGGAGCTAGTCAGGTAAAGAGCAGCTGGGGTTCTTCCCCATCCCAGAACTCTCCAAGGAGATTGCCATCCCTCCCACACCAGTGACATTAACCCCAGTGTTCCCCGTGCTGCAGTTCAGGCCACCGCTTTGCCCTCTGTTCTCACCCTCCCGCAGGGCTCTGTCTTGCTTCCTTTCGCCCTGCTCGGCTGCCTCTCCCTCTGCATGCTGCAGGCTGCCCTCCCTCCTCACCCGGCTCTGCAGCCTCCACCGCAGGGCTTGCTCACTCACGCCTCACCGGTGGCAGCCTCGCCTGCCAGCGCCAGTCCAGCCAACATTCAAACCTGCATGCTACGAGACCTTCAGCTCCAGATCTTCCTTTCCAAAATACTCTGTCCTGACATTCCTTAGTTGCTGTTTTTAGCGGTGTTCACCTTGATCTCTCAGGCAAACCTCGGTGTCCCTCCCAGTGATGGAATTACCCTTCCACAGTCACAATCATTGCCATGCTATGCAGCCCTCAGTCTAATAACTGGGCATCTTGTCACCCCTCCCCATGTCAAATTTACCCCAAATATATGCAAATCTGACACTTCTTCCCAGAGCTGTTATAAGTGTTCCCTTTCCACCTATTTACCTGTAAGCTTTCACACATCTCACACGGCCTTGCCAAACCCGAGTGTACTTATATATCTTCAAAAAATCGTGCCATACATTTATCCAGACTTTTAATTGCTGCTACAAATGCCAAAAGCAATCAAATGACTCTTCAACAGCTAAATTACCACGGCTGACCTTGCACATACTCCTAGCTGCAGACTGCAAGTGTGAAGGCAAATGCAAGCTAGAATTCTCTTCACAGACAGGTCTAGCTTCGGATCTCTGAACGAAGGACTGCCTAGGAGCAACTCAGCTGTGATCACACAGAAACAATGCCATACCCTGTTGATTAAAGTGAGCTCACGACACAGATCCACTGGCAACTTCCGGGGTTCAGCATCTCCACAGAGAGGATCCAGCCACGACTTAATATAACATGGCAAAGACAAGAAGTCAACGATAACCTTCAACTGCTTCTGAAAGAGTAAGCCACCAAATATACTTTGGGTCAAGAGCCCCCCTCTCTAATGGGAAGTGATGGAGTAAGACACCATTCTGAATAGAAGAAAAGACAGCACTTGTTCACACACAGTGGGAGACCACAGCACTTTTTGGCAGTGTCAGGAATTATTTGGCATAAAGCCATTTTCCTCCGAGATGAGAGGGTACCAGTTAAAGGAGTGAATGCACTGCCCACAAATAAGCTTTTATGGAAACTGTTCCTATAAAAGGGGCAGAGCGCACTGCCAAAGGCACAAGGAACTGAATTTTGGACGCCCTGAATAGTTACCGTCATCAACCTGTCAGCGCAGACGACGATGCTGATGAAGAGGTCCAACCTTCAGTATGAAGAGGTTTCCGTGTCCTTATTGCTGCTCAGAGGAAATGGAAAGCCAGATCAGTCAGCAAGGCCAGATCTACCTCCACAGGAATCTGTTGAGTTTTTACCCATCTCCTGGTCACAAAATAGACTCTTCTGAGTTTTATGCTGCAAAACTTTCCACTCAAAGAAAAACAACAACAAAAAACAACTTCAAGTTCTCACCAGGGTGGATCTAATTCTGAGAGCTCTGAAGTTAGCAGGAACAGAGATAAAGCAGTAGCTTCCATGTCTGCCTGTGAGCACTCAATCAGGCCATGAATATCTTCACTTCGGCTGGACTAGACGCTAAGGAAACCACAACAAAATGGATCGAGCATCCAAAATTATTCTCAGAAAATAGGCCAGACCAGGCATGAAAACATCTGGGCTTGGCTTGAATCATGAACCACATGAGCAAGACACCCCACTGCTGCCTGCGGGCAGCCAAGCGAAGGAATGCAGAGCAGCACAGAGGCAGGCAGCAGGAGTCTCCTACATCCAGATTTTCTCTGTATCTTCCTCCAGCAAACATGTGCAACAGCTCATTTATTCTGAAGCCTCACCTACAGCCCACTCCCATAGGATTTCCAAGGATGGTGTTTCTGGGGCATCAGGCAATGCTACACAACCACAGCTGGTCAGCCAGCCGGCTCCAGGCACATACTCCCACCTCTGGGGCAAAAACAAGGCAAAAAGGGTTCTATCATTACAGTCCTAGCCCATGTTACCACATACATCCAACCGGCTAGGACTGTACACGCTCCAAGTTTCTCTTACTCTGTTACACCAACATGCACCAGTTCCCTGCCATCCCCCCAAAACACAAAGCCAAGCCCTCGTTTCAATAAGTTATACACATTGTGATGGAGACAAAAGTTCATCCCGATTCCAAGCAGCAGACAGACAAGACTTCAGAGACCAGAAGAGCCGTAACAGCTTGGCTCCTCTGTAGGTCAGATGAGCAGTGTCAGCACTGTTAACTTTCAGCTTTGCAGTATTAAAGAAGGCGAGTGAACGGAGCACTCTTACAGGAGCTGCTCACCGAGGTCAAAAAACCCCTGAACAACAACTACACCACACTGGAAGGGACAGGTGATGGGGGAAGCAGGTCGCTGACCAGAAACTGCTATTTCCTAATCTCAGCAAGGGGGAAATAAAGCATTAAGGAGGAAATAAGCAGAATCGTTTAAAAATAAACTGCTCATACATTTTAGAAATAAGCATGACAGGAGGAACAGATCAGGATGAGACACAGGACACAGCATATTTATACATTTAATGCACTATAACATGGAAAATGGATAGACTATTATACATACAACCTACAGACCAGTACAGGAAATCGCACTCCTTGCCACTATATATACACCAAACCAGCATTTCAGCAGTTTTATTTCAGAGCGGATTTAGCCCGCTCCCTTTACGGAAAGTTGCTGCTACCGCGCGTGGCTCAAAGCTGTGCAGAACAGTCCCTGGCCGAGACCTTCACGCCCACATTTCAGGATGGGCCACGGTTGGTACACAGCAGAGCCAGAGCTTGCAGGTTAGTTTCTCCCACAAGGAATCCAGCACACGCATGCCCGGACCACCCTGCGACTCGCAATACATGGAGTTCATCGGGGGATGAGCTTCAAAAACCTCACTGGTGCTCGCAGACAAAACTCCGATGTAGCTATGAGCCATAAAGCCACCTGGCCCTGGAAGCACGTTATCCTGACATCCCTTCATCCCAGCCTTGCACCCCCCACCCAGCATCCACCGTCAGCCAGAGAAGGTGAGCAAGCAGGACCAAGATGCATGTTCAGGGGGAGAAGAAAGGGGGCTAAGAATTAACTTTTAACTGGGGAAAGCGGGGGGGGTTGGGGAGGACAGTGACACTAACAAAACCCCACTGCTGCCCGAGGAAGTGCATGTTTAGTGTTACTTTACTAGCGCTCAGCCTCTGCAGCTGGCACTGATCACTGCCAAGCTGGGACGTATTTCCAGCGAAGACAGCATTGTTTTACTGGCTACTGAGGCAGCGCGTGCACCATCAGTGGAGTTTTTATCTCTCCACTTCCCTGTCAGTGCAGAACCAGCCAGTCTGACTCTGTTAACATTAAGAACGCTTATTTTTCCCCCATTCACTATCTCCAAGCCAAAACAACATCTGGAACTTCAGCTTGCCGTCGAAAGAAGAGACACAGATTAAAACTGGAAAAAGCTACACATCAGCTTCCAGAGCTTTGTATGTTGCTGCTTTTATCCACGTTTCCCACATGTATCTTCCAAAACAGCTCTACTGGGAGAAAAAACAAGTCCCTCCTACAGGCTCCCAAACACAATGCAAAGCCCTTTCCACTTCAAAATAACCTCAAAAAGGATTATCAGAAAAATAACAGGAACAAAACTGATACGAAAGTTTAGAGTAAGAATTTACCATAGCGCTTTAAAGAAAACAAAGGTGACATACCAATGACCTAGAAAAGGAAATTAAACAAAGAAATATTACTGGTGTGTATTACTTGATAAAGTAATGGAAAAAACCTGGCGCCATTTCAGCACACGTAAGTGTTCCACTCTAACAGACAGCTGTCTCCAGTGTCATTTAAGTATGCTTTTTGCTTAGATCATGTTCAATGAATCATGAAAATCAATACAGAGAGAACACACACAAAACCACACTGCAGACATGCAGAGGAATCAAGCATGTACCAACTAGCACCAGTCTCTTCTGAGGAGAGACGTGCCAAATAAACAGACTAGTTTTCCCAACAACATTTATTTAACTCTTGGTAGTTAATTAACAGCAGTCATGACGACTGGTTATTTTCTAACCAGCTACCGCACTGGAGAGAACGATGAACTTCAGGCTTACCACCACAGAACCCTCTCCCGCTCATCTGCCTGCCCTCTCCCGCGACAGACGGCACACCTAGCCTTAGAGCTCCGGCTCCCAGCCCCGGCAGCTCCCTGCCGCGGGCACGCGCTCAGCGCAACCGGGCGCTCCGGGAGAGCGCGGCTGAGCCACGGCGGCAGAGACGTTCCCCACCTGCCGCTCACCGGGCCGGCCCGCGGCCCCCGGAGCGTGGTGCTGCCCGCCGCTGCGGCCAAGGCGTGAAGCCCACCCTGGGTCCTCGCGGCAGCACTGCCTCCCGTCCCTGCCCACGGCGCCAGCCGTTTGACAGCCACGCTGCCGTGCGCTGAGCGACGGACGCTGCCAGAGAAGGAACTGGCATCTCTGTAACGCACAGGCCCCCCTGGACAAATTATACAGTCCATAGTCCTGGGCCGCAGGAAGCTGCCCTGCTGCTGAAGCGTGCCAAACGCAGTACTTTTTTCAGCTGACAATCACATAAAATGAATTTGAATGACTAAAGCTCAATAAAGTGTATGTTTTCAGGAACAAACAAAACACATGTCATGGGTTTCCACATCTAGCAGCAGAGATTTAACATAACACAGAGTGAACACCAATTAAAATAGTTCCTGCTGAACAGAATCCGTCCTGCGGCAAGCGGAAGGGCAGAGTGCCAGCCGCGACACTGTACAACCATTTTAACAAAGTCCCACAGCAATGACCATCAGCCTCAGACATCTCAGGCCAACTTCAGCAAAGCAGCAACAGCATACGCTCAAATGGCGATTTGCTACTGAATACATAAAAACCCCTCTACGCAACACTTCAGAAATTACTACTGTTGAAGCAGATTTTTCCTCCGCACCCAGCTGCTGCCTATTCCCAAGGCATCCACTAACTCATTAGCCGTTTCCTTTTTGAAAGGGACTAACCAAAAGCAACAGTACTCAGAAGCACCGTCGTTGCAACAGCTTCCCCGCACAAGGACCAGGCCATCGCCCAACAGCCCTGCCACCGCGGGTCTCCAGCCTGGCACTTCAAGAAGAGCTACGCACCAGCGAGCAGACATGCAGATCAGAGCTGAATAAATGAATTCGTTATCAATGCTTTTAGTACATTATTTTTTCTGTGTCAGTTGGCTGAATAAACACAAAAGTTACTAAAACATCTCCAGAACTCCCAGAACTGTCCGAATACATGACCTTACTTGACAGTTTGAGCTAGTAAAAAAAAAGTCATCCCTACTGATTTGTGCCACAGCCATTTGCCTTTTGTTTGTGTTGCGCTCACCATGGGCGTGGACAAGCCTGCATTCGTTCGTACTAGAGCTCTGGGCTAGAACTGTCTTCCTGTGGTCTGATGGAAGACACTTCCTTCTTGTCCTCCTCGCAGTTTCCAGAAAAGATCACCTAGTACTCCTCAGGCATTCACAGCGCAAAGATAACCAGGACCGGGGCTAGGAGGGTTCGAAACTAGCAAACCAGTGAACTGCTACGGCATGAAGTTGGTTTTGGTCAGGGTTGTTTTTAATGAAGGGCCATTTATACAATTAAACAAAATCTCCCTGCCTAGAATTTTCCTGAATTAGAAGAACAATGCAGCATCTTCTTAATACCTAGTTCATGACAACGCATTAAACTGAAATTTAGCTACCTACAAAAGTTATACGGCATAAATCATTTAACTAAGAAAAGCACTTTGGTTTCTGCTCTTTTTCTGTTCCCTTACTGACACCACGATAATTTTCACTCCCTCCAAGTCCTTCACAAAGATCATTTTCTGGAACCTCCCCTATCCCTCACCTTCACCTCTGCCTTCCAGTCTATGCACTCTCTCTCTTTTGGCCACCTTCTCTCCCGGCTATCTTCCACACTAGAAGAGCTTCACATACGTTACACAGCAGATAACTTCCTTACGTTGTCACCTTGCTTACAAAAGGATTAGACTGAACTCAGGCTAATGTCCAAGAAAGAAGTTAAGGGAGGCAACGATGAACAGTGCCTGAAATACTTCCTCCTTCAGCTACGCAGCTGGCAGGAATGCGCAGCCGGGGTAGATCTCATGCAGGGCACCTCAGCAGCAGAAGGCTAAGCAGAGAGAGGTAACTGACTGCCTCTTCCACCCTCACACTTTTTTTTTAAGTAGCTTTTCTAACTGAAGGCAGTGTGTTACCTCAAACTACTTTTTTCTAGCTGGGATCAACACCTTTTTTGTTCCTGTTTTTCCTATCAGGTTCCGAAGGGTGCAGCAAGGTGCCAGTCAGCTGCGATCTTCAGCAGTGACTCTAAACGTTTTCATAACACGGCACCTGGGGTTTGGTGAAGATAAGTGTAGCTGGACACAAGTTAACACTGATCCACAGACATAAAAACACTGCTGCAAGAAACAGAACTACCAACAACAGATCTTCAAATAACAGCCCTTGTAAGAGACGACTTCTTACCTGCAGCTGTTTGGATGGCCATGCATTTCTGGATCTGCAACTGTACGTTGCCTTCCAGTTCTCCTCCTCAAGCCGTAATTAAATTCTACATCTCACTGCTGCACTCATCAGTCTGTTCTCTTTCTTGAAAGTCCTGCAACTGCTACATCTCTTTATGACCAGAGGTAGACAATCTCTTATTAGCACCACATAGCCAGAGAGCATAAGGCAATTCTCAGCTACAAACTGCTGGGAACGTGAATTCTGAGCAGAGGCTCTGCTCCAAGGTCTGTATTTGACAACATGCACGCAGCCCTAGCTCACCTGTCACCACCTGGGGAGGAAAGGGCAAGAGATGTTTGAACAGCTCTGCCATCGCCCGTGCAAACGCTTGTGCTGCCATCACACCACGACACGGGCACCAGCAGCAACGCACCGGCAGCAACATCGGCTCGGCGCAGGTGGACTGGGCCACAGCACAAAACCCAGAAACACTGAGGTTCTCACAAGCAAGACTGCAGGGAAACCAAACAGCTTCAAAATAATTGGCTGGTAAGCTTCCCAGGGCCAGAGTGGCCAAACGAGCAATTCTGGGAGGGCTGTACCAGCTAGAGACGCTTGCAGGTCTGCACCGCTCCCCAGGAGAACACAGTCCCTGGCCACCTGAAAATCCAGCCGGATTGCCCCAGCTGCCTCAGGCAAGCAACACTGCCCAGAATGACTCCAGGACTGCACAAGCACTCCATCCTTCCTCCACTGCTCCGGTTCTCCGCACCACAGCCCTAGGGGCTGTGCTGTGCCACACCGGCATTAGAGAAGTTCTCTTACAGAAGGGTAAAGGGTTTTTTGTACCTTCCACACTGCTTTAAGACCTCATCTTCATCCCCTTCCTCCTGTCTCCTCCCTCAAATTCAAAGTATTATTAGAAATGCAGAAAGTGACAGTGATGTTATTTCAAAGCACTTCATACCTCCAACCCTTCTGTGGATAAATCCACAGAATAAATATCCAACATCCCTGAACACAGGCAATTCTCTGCTCAGGATGGAATTTTCTTTGGACTACTACTAGGAAAAAAAAAATAGTGACAGAAATGCAAAATAAACCCTACCGAGTAATTGTGTGAGCAAAATGATGCAAAGAAAAGCTAAGCAAAATTCCAGGTTAAAAAAAACCCAATCAACCAAAAAAAAACTCCATACCATTTGGAATTCTACTTGTTTTTCTGAAATTTCCAAGCCAGCATTTTACATTTGTACAGGTAGAATATTCATTTCAGGTTCTGGTATTCTATTTTTTTAATACTTCCAAGTTGATCAAGGTGATTTAAGTTATCAAGTTGAGTCACAAAATAAATAACCGATTTTACATCTGATTTTGCACCTTTTTTTCTGTTCTTTTCTAAAGAAAGGTTAATTATTGTCCAACACAAATTAATATATTGTTAAGACTAAATACAGACTTTAAAGACCACTTCCCAGGGAAAAGGCAGTCTTATTAACAGGAGAAGGAAGAAGAGAAGATGACTTTTGATTGTTACTGACAGCATGCTGTGCTGGCTTGCAACAATGGGGAGGAACAGCCCCCAGAGTCACTGCTGCAGAACTTTGCTTACCCCCCAACCAAGAATTCGGGCAAGAGAGATGCTGAGAGCGCGTGGAGGAACAGACTGCGACAGAGAGAAAGAGAGCAAGCATGCTGCGAGGGAAGCATACTGCACAGGACAGAGCGGGGCACACGGCAGCTCAGGTGAAAGGGCAGAGTAAGGCGCAATTGTCTCAGAAGGTCTGCTTTATCCCGCACTTGGCATATTTCATTAACCCAGCCTTCACCAAGGCAGCTCCGTGCCTCTTCTCCGATATCCAGGAACTCAGGTTAGACTTATAGTTCACATCTTACCATAATAGAAAGCAATATATTTACTTTGATTATTCACTCTCTTACTAATAGAATATTTCAAAAGTTTACTTTTAATTGGAAAACAGGCTTACAACAGCTTGACTGTGCTAGTTATGCAAGAAAAATGATCAAAAGGTTTTGCTACTGAAGCCCATTTATTGGAGAAAGGACAGCGTAGCCGCAGCCACTGAACTAAATTAACCAAACCAGCCACTCATCTTGTTGTCTGGGTGACTGGGGGTGTCAGGGGATAAAACTGCCCTGTTTCTCCGTTCACGCATCAGGTGGAAACCTGCTTTTCTGCTTGCAGAAGTCCCAGCTGACTCGTCAGCTCTGAAGTGACTCGACCAGCGGAGCACAGGCGAAGTGCCACCTGCCCAGCCAGGCAGCAGGACCAACACCACCGCAGCCGGCCTGCTGCCGTACCTGGCTGTGAGTGCTCGGCCACCCGCCCGTTCCAATCCCCTTCAGGCTCCGTACCATCTTGAAGTGAATCAGAAAATGGTTTGGGCTGGAAGGGACCTTAAAGACCATCCAGTTCCCATCCCCACATGCCGGGCCTTCCACCAGCCCAGGTCGCTCAGAGCCCCCTCCAGCCTGGCCCTGAGCACTGGCAGGGCAACACACAGCTCCTCTGGGCAACCTGTGCCAGCACCTCACCGCCCTGACAGTGAAAAATTTCTTCCTCACATCCAATCTAAAACAACCCTCTTCCAGTCTGGGGGGTGGGAGGCAGGAGGCAAGTCTCACCAGAGTAGAGGGGCAGAACCACCTCCCTCGACCTGCTAGCCACACTCCTCTTGATGCGGCCCTGGATGCCGTTGGCTTTCTGGGCTGCCAGCGCACATTGCCGGCTCACGGTGAGCTTCTCGTCCACCAGCACCCCCAAGTCCTTCTCCCCAGGGCTGCTCTCTTTTTAGGAATCTCTGAAATGTCTTAAAATCGGGAGTGTTTAATCACCTTCATTACCCAGCTGGGGCATTTAATAAAACTTGTACTGTGTTCTTTTATGAAAAACAACAAGCAAACAAAAACACAAGTTAAATTAACCCAGTCATCTATTTAGGTTAATTTTAACTTCAAACACACAACAGCAAAGGTGAGGTGTACTTCTTCAGGACCTCAGCCTCAGTATCGCCTCAGGGGTGGGTCAACTCAGGGATTAAAATCTCATTATTTCCTCAAATTCTTCCACAGAGGTGTAAGTTTCAGCTTTCTAGTCTTTAAGTGAATTCAGAGTAAAAGCAAATGCTAATTTTTTTGCATGTTTTATATGGAAAATCTTTACTATGTTCATTTTATTTCAGGTTTTAAATTACTTGCAACAGAGAAGACATGTTTCTATGTGTTTGTTCTATAAGAAAATTGGCCTTGGATGATCAGAGAATCACCAGAACCTCCTTTTAATATTTAGATACTTAAATACCTCCTCTGTGTCTCAAGAAACTGACCGAATACTGCATCAGAAAACTCACTGTACTTTTTTCTTACTATGTGAGAAAATCCACTTTAACACCAAGCTCTAACTCATGGTTAGCCGTACAATCCCAGTTTCTTTCCTTTGGTGTCGGTTTGCTTCTTGACACAGTAGCTACTGTAGCCTTCTTGATCAATAGTTATTACCCAGAAAGAAGATGCATTAAGCCAACTTTTTTCTTCAGCGTTAGAACCAAAGATGACTGCGTACCAGCCGTAACCCTAAGAAGAATTCGGGTAAAGGTGATAAGCTGCACCAAGTTCTCAACCGACACATCTAACAGACACCTTTTTCATACAGTTGTGATCTGTACATGGAGGTGTTAAATCAGACGCTTCTGGCCTGTCCAGCATTCATTTTTTGAGTTAGTATGCCATTGCGAACTGAATCTAGGACGCTCTCCATCCTTCTGGGATGTTTAGCAGTGCCGACAGAGCACACAAGCAGCCCTGAGGCACTTCCACATCCCTGCAGAGCCACCCGGAGCATGACGCAAAGGACAAGCGGATCTTCAATATAAAGCCAAGACAAGCAGTAAACTAAAAAATTAACTGTTATTTACGCATTTGTTACAGGAAGGCTGTAACTCCAAAAGACGAGGTACAGAGAAACCAGAAGAATTGTTCTCAAAGCACCTTCGAGAGCTAAGAACAAGCAGCCACATTCTCAGCACACTACATGTTTATGCATCAACTTTTACAACTGCAACATGCTCATTTTCAGAAAAATCCCTCACTTCACATGCAGCCAAACACATGTGTGGGGCTGAAACAAGACCTATCATGTCAAAAAAGCCCTAACATTTTTGGAAGAATATTTCAGAACTTTGAGGGGAGAAAAAAAAAAAAAAAAGGGAAAAAAAACCCCAAACCATTTGATATCGCTTCACACTACTGGCACACCAAACTCGAGATTTCATTTTACAGGTGATTGTTCACTTCTGTTTGTGGTTTTGGTTTGGTTTTTTCCCCTCATGTTCACACTGGTCAGCATTTTACAAAGAAACCTTTTCCATGCGCACTTAATCGCCACGCAGGAACTCGGCAGACGCCCACCAAGCCCTACTCCCTTGCAGGGCCTTGAAGTGCAACCTGCAGAGGATCACTGCCAGTGCAATCTGCACCGGGGGACTGCAAGGCCTCCAGCCTTCACACAACGGAGAACACTCCCTCACACCTCCCACCGACAAAGAGCTGTTAAAAACCACAGCCCTCACCCTGCGAGGCGTTACATGTGCTACCAGAACTGTTCAGGTAAGAGAACCCCGAGTCAAACACGCAATCCGATGCCATCGCATTTCTTCTGGCCTGCCACCAGGAACCATACCGTGGTGCCACGGCGCTATGGCAAACCGTTACTGCACCAACTAGGACACAAACTGCAGGGCAAACACCGGACACCACCTGAAATCTCAGTGAGGTGTCTTCAGCTACTGCTCTACCCACATTCACGAAACACTAAGTGAACGCAGAGAGCTGAACAGCGCCAATTAACAGCCAATAAGCAATAACTTATTTTGTTAATACAGCCACATGCCTGCCTTTTGCCATTAACCCCTCTCACAGCACCACACAAGAGTCCCATGAAGTCCCTCAGTGTCTCTCTTTCACCTCTACCCTCATAAATCACTGTATCTGTCCAGAGAGCCAAACCCCATCTCAGATCTCCAGAACTCTCCTTTCAGAGACCCGACGGAAGAGGAGACCTTCAGTCCCTGCACACGGGTTCTTCATCCTGCAAACCTCGTGATCTCAGTCATGCCAGGACCACTTCCAGTTCGCAGGCATTTGAACTCCAAGCCGAAGACCCTACACAAAGCACGTTGCATTGGTTCTCCAAGTTTCAGGCTGGTTCCGGTCTCACTGCTACAGGCAGTTACCTACACCCAAATTCTGTGGTCCTCTTTGCCTAATATTCCCTCAGGTCTCCTCCAAAGCTTGTTGAAGGAGGCTCCTTTGCTCTCCTAAGCTTTCCACAAAGTCCTCCAACTTCCTCCAATTGCTGTGGAGTCCCTCAATCACATAGTCCTACAAAGCAGTCCATCCTGTTAAGAATCTTTCAGGACCAAAGAGAGCACAGAGAACACTCTTTAGGGAAAGGATCACATGCTATGCTCAGTTAGGCAGCATCAAGGAGAAAAAAAAAAGTCCTCACTATTCACCCTGAACTTCCAAACCCCAGCATTCCTACCAGAAGACATTTGAAAGCTATGAATTAGGCTTCTTCCCTCTCAAAAAAAAAAAAAAAAAAAAAAAAAAAAAAAAAAAAAAAAAAAGGTGAGGGGAGGGGATTACCAGTTTGTTTTGCTTTCAGTCATCCTGTGGCATACGCATGCCTGAAGGAGCGTACTTGCTTCTCTTTCCACAGTTTCCATCACAGCCAGGAAAAACTGTAAATCTCCCTTCTCAAAGAGGGAACCTGTTGATTTCTTCAGCCAGGTCTCAAAAGAACCATCAAGTACCACAAGTCAAACACCACAGACTCTCAAAAGCTGCAAGTTAAAGGCTTCCCCACATCAGAAAACAGCCAGGAATGTTGCTCGCTATTCCTTGTGGGAACAGCGCAGGCGCTTGCAGGAAACTCACTTAGGCCATACAAGGACAGAGTAAGAACGATGGCAAGAGGGCTCTGTGCAGAGGAACAGTCGCCTCTGAATTGCATCTCTTCACTTCTGAATAGCCTCAAAATGTAAACAAGCTCTCAAAATCCCTCCTTTCGTCTGTATCTGCCACTGTGCTGATGTGCTGTGGCTCTACTAACTCAGCCTCGCAGAACAGTTTCCAAGCTAATTCACCTTTTCCATTTGCCTTACCCCGCTCCCCAGAGCTCTGTATCCAGTAGATGTTTATTTTAAAGCTAAGCCAAAACCATTCAAATGCTAACATCCCAGGGCCTTCAATGCTCTTGTTTGCATGCAGTAGGGCCTCTTTTAGAATAAAGAGCATCCACTTTGGGAACTAAACCAACATTATCATTACTGGGCTACACGTCAAAGTTATACAAATCTCCAGACTGGGAATAAAGCGAGTTTTACTCCTAGCAGACCCTTTGTTAAGGGAGACATAAAACTGCAGACTCAGAAAAACTGATTTCTCAGAGACTCCAGTAACTGCATAAGAAAACTGACAGCTTCTAAAAGAGACCTTGGTCTTCTGGCTCATTAACAGCGTGTCATTTTGGCCTTTCTAATGGAGAAAGACAAAGTTCCCTGAAAATCCTGGATGTTGTTGTACATTAGAGTCCAGTAAGTATTTTATTTTAATGTCTAACCAACATCCAGGATCAAATCCCAGCTAAAAAGATGAACTCAAGGACTTTTCCACTCATTAAAAAAATTCCACTTTTGCACAAGGTGTGGAAATACAGTATTTCCTTCAAACGGTATTTTAGTGGTGCTTAGGTTTTTATTTCCTTAACTTAGGAACAGTCATATTGATGGACTCATTCTTCAAAATATTATTTGTGTCATAAGGAACTTGTATGGAGGGAAGGGTCTAAACAGGTGCAGATTTTAGAAGAGGTTTTAAAACAATTATGCACAAGTTTGCTTCGGAGGTATGGACATGAGTCTCACAAATGTGTAAAATGCCTACACAAAGACAGAAAAAACACCCTGCTGTTTAGGCAAGTTGGAACATGTTAGTCCTGTAGATTACTTTTTACTAAAGGCTGATGCAGACATGCCAGGTCCACAAACACACACAGAAGCGTCTGTGTGGCACTTCTGGCACATCTGTAAAGACCTAATTGCCAACCAACTAATGAGAGGTTAAGATAGAGAGAGCAAAGCCAAGGAGTTGTTCAAGAACTTTTTAAAAGTGCACAGTCCCGACAACAAAAGCCAAGGGGCGGGATCCTTGAGAACAGACATAGAGGAAAGCCCAGTTACGACACGTTTGAAAAATAGGAAGCCACCAGCCGTACTCCCCGTTGCGCCTTTACTGGTGCTGCACACGCATGACACCGGGAATTTGCAGGTAGAGGCAACATATCCCACGTTTCTTCGCAATCTCTTAGGTTGAGTTTTTTCTACTCTGCGGGTGACTTGAAATAACTTGCATGTCTCTTTCTGGACAGAGAAGGGTTCAAATTATGCAAAGATGTTGGAGGACATCCAATACTCAAATGATCTAACCTTCATCATAACCACAAAGTAAAGACGTACCTCTGCTCTTACACAAACTTGGGTTGGTTAGCTAGTCTGGACAGAAAGGGCTAATAGACTGCAGCAACAGAATTCTGTCGGAGAGAGAGGAAGAGCTACATCAAAGTCAGACCCTACGCTACCTCTTCAGTGGAGACAGCTCCTCAATCAAGATAAGCCGAGATGGTTCCACACCACATTTACACCTAGTTACCTTTGAGATGAAAAGCGGGCAGAGTGAAAATTGCCATGCAAGCACCTTTTTATCATCATTTAGACTTCAGATGCACACAGGTTTTACAATTCAGTCAAAAACTACAGGTCAAGCAAGTTTCACAAATACTTCACTTTTCTATTGTAATCACAGTCACCAAAAAGCGCACTACCCTGGGGTTTTGGGGGGGCTTATACTGTTTGTTCGTTGTTGTTTTTTAATTCACAAACATCGGCACTTTTTTTCTGAAATATTTTATCATCATTTCACTTAAGCCAGTATTAAAAAGTCAAATTGAAAATAGCCTTTTTTTTAAATGCACAACTTATTTTAATTCCACTCCTAAGTGGATATGAATTAGCTAACTTAATCCTCAGACTAGTACACTACAAGTCATTTATCTTTTCATTCTGACAATAGAAAAGCAGCAACCACACACATTATAATACTACAAGATTGACTGCCACATAAAATCCATTGCCAAACCATCCTACAGCCTGGGATTTGTCCAGCCCATGCAATTAAAATCGATGTTTTAGCAGGCTGCTACATAGAACTGCAGCTTCAACAGGCAGTTACACTTGAGCATCAGTAAAGAGTGCGATTTAACAGACAGAAAAACCCCAAAAAATATTACTCCTTATGAAGTCAAGAAGAGTTTCAACATGCAACACGGACGTGATTTTTACCAATAATAAACAACCTGCAAGGTATCGTCTATCTTTTCTCTAACACAAGTAATCTATTCTCTTAAACCAAACCATTTCATTTTATTTTCTCTTTTAAGATTCAGCCTTAAAATGACTTAATTGTTGCAGTCCACCCACACAAACACAGGAGACAACTTTATTGCAGTGACGAGCCCTAAATAGCACAGTCTGTTTTCGGCTGACTAATACAAACACACATTTTGTTTCATTTTACATTTGTTCCTAGGGAGATTTAGATCTCATCTCTTCTACCTCCAATTCAGCGCTAACCGACATCGTAGGCAATTACCCACCGCTAAAGGGATGAGTAACACACGTAGATCTGCCACGGTGCGTGGTGTCTCATGGAGGACAGGCTGGCCACCGTGCTAGTCACAATCCTTACAAGAAGAAAGGAAGAAAGGACAGACAGATGTTAGAGCCATGGCATGTAGAACTCCCACAAACGTGTGTTCCAGCACGCCCCAGTGTAACAATCAGGGCCAAGAGCGAGTAGGCAGCAAAGAAATCTGCAGGAGCTCTTCCAAGGGAGCGGACCACACCAGGTCCAGTCTGGCACTGACAGACCAGGCCAAGGCACTCTGCAAGTAGCCTTGGTCACAGCCAAACTCAACACATCCACGACGCACTCAAGTACAGCAACAGCTCTCACAGATCCAGCCTAGCACACGCAGCCCTCCACATCTGCCCAGCCACTCATACCCTCAGAGATCCCTCCAGCACAAAAAAAAAAAACAAATCAGAAATTAATCCAGGTTAGAACTAATCTGGCAAAAACAGACTAAGTTTTAACCAAATTAACGCCTTATCCTGTTCACCACACGGCCACAGAGATGCCAGAACAGGAGAAAGAGCAGTACACGGAGAGAGACAAGCATGGACTACTTACTTCCCGGGCATGAGTAGCCAGCAAAAAGGCTTGCGCAACCACAGCACCAACTGCCTGAACCGCCCAGCCAGGAACCCCAGGCCATCCGCAGAGGGAGAGTGGAGGGGCCTGCTGAGGCACACCGACTCTGAAAGCAGACATCAGCAGCTTGCAGGACTTCAAAAGGAAGCCACTTCTAGCCTCCAAGCTATCCACCCAGCCAAAAGCAGCTGTCGAAAAGCTGCCAACCTGCTCCTACTGTTACAGGATACTTGCCAGACAAACAGCAGACCTGCAATTAGAAGAGGTGTTTGTTGGCCTCTCGTCTGCAGCTTATTAGCAGAGAGGTAAGGTTTGCAGTCAGAACAAGAAATGCCTGACCTCCAGAGAGCACAGCCAGTTACAACCGCTCTGTAAGACAAGCAAGAGGTCCCTCCTACCAGTTTCCACTCAACTGCGGATGATCTGGGGCTTCAGCATGCTGAGAAGGAACACCCCCCGGTACTGAGGACAGAGGGCTAGAGTTGCAGCACCACCTCCTCTTCTGTAAAAAGGCCTAGATAACAGCCATCGGTGTTCCCCTCCGCCATCTCCTACCTCACTCTTTGTTCATCGCAGACAAAGCAAATGAAGGGTCTGATGTCTGCCTTGGACAGTTACCAAACTGGAGGTCTTCTGTTTTAATAAGCTTTTCCTAATGAAGCCATAGGCTTCCTTCTCCTAAAACAGACTTGTGTTAACTTACAACAGCCTACAGACACTTCCTATGCATCTTTGCAGAAGCACTACAGGTAGCTAACAGTGACATGGTTTGACACGGCCAGGAGCGTTTCAAAAGGGGGATACGCACTGACAAAAGTGACTTATGGGGATGAGCAACCATTTAACTGCCTTTTCAGGTCAACAGGAGAAACAGAAGAACAAGATGTACAGCTAACTCAAAAATAACCTGCTGACTCCAGAAGAGGCTAGTAGCAGATTCTTTGGAAGAAGTGTAAGGACATAGCATGCAAAGGTCATTCTTTCACCCTCCTCTGTCCCCCGACCCCGTGCTTCCCAGTCAAGAGGTAAATTCCCAAGCCCAAAACTGCGCTTGGACCACTGCATCTAATAGTCCACCCACTGACCTACAAACATATCCAATTCCTTTCTTAAAACAACGAAAAAAAAACCAACCAACCACAAAAATAAACACAAAAACAAGCAAAAACCCAACCTCTCTTGAATGTCTCACTGTGATCATTCTATAACTTGAGCAGGTACCACACAAAAACTACATTTTCTTAATTTTAAAACTGCTGACTATTGACTACACATGGTATTCCCTCTTACATTGTAAGAAAAAAAAAAATGTGAAATCATCCCTTCCCATTTACTTACATTTCCATCGCAATTTTAAGACCCCTGTATTTCCTTTCAAACATTTCTCTCCTCAGCAAGAGAGCTGGTTTATTCAGACACACTGCACCTACACCATCTCACAAGCTCTGCAGAACAAGACGGAGTGAATCCTGCGTAAAACTAAAACAACAAGTTCTGAGCATAAAGAAACTGCCAATCTGATGGACAATGAGTTATCCTAATTGCTTAGAGACTTATGCTGGCTTTGTACTTAAAGAGATCAGAGCACCATCACTATGGATGAGGGATGTTGATCTTGGGGGCTTCAGAGGTGTTTAAGAGCTGGCGGCACACTGCTCTGCAGGCACAGGGAACGCACAAGGTGTTCTAACCAGAACCGGGCAGAATCCTCTGTCCAGCCCGCCCTGGGATCCACCGCTGCCCGGCCTGCCAGGCACAGCCTCCAGCCACAGAGGAATAGCACAGCCAGTACCGGTTCAGCAAACAAGGTGGAGCACCGGCAACCAGGATGAATTCAGCACGAAATGAAAGAGCAGATCAAAAGAACCCCGTTTAAAGACAGGATCGTGTAGTAACTGGCAAAGACCGTGATGCAGCACCTGATGTTGACTGTTCACCAGCAGATGAATCATAAGGTCAGTTCTGGCCTTCCAGGGGAAAGTCAGCATCCGAACTGCTAGCAAAGAACACCACCGCAGTTCTGAAATACACTACTACTGCCCTTCACACAGAGAAGTAGTAATGTACTTATTTCGCTAGGAATACCAGCACACTCTTGATGTTCCTACTAGGAAACGGTTAGCAGCCCACAGAACTAACGTCCAAGGCCAGATTCAATGCTGCTCTATAATCACACTTCACTGTAGAACTTGCCGCGAGAGTAAAATTTTGAGAGCATGTACTGAGTACCAGCAAGACTTGAACACAAATCACTTTGAAATAGGAACCTGTGAACACTGAGCTGTATACACGTAATTGCAAAAGACCACATTTTAAGGAAGGGATCACCCGTCAGATGGAACTGGGTCACGTACATGCTCATGGTCCAATACAAGCAAGCTGTTTCATCACAGCTACTTACTGCTATTTGACTACACTCACACTTTCGAAAGCATTCGGCTAAAACTGTTTTGGTTGCAAACATAGCAAAGAAAAAAGGAATTCATTGAAAGCATTTGCATGGAAATGGATATATTTCATAGTCAATAGCATCTTCTCAATTCATGATCCCAAAACACTTTGTAAACTTATGCAAATTCAGCTTTCCAACACTGCTAAACAATACTATCATCCCTTATTTTACAGATATGTAGAGATACGTAAAAGATGTGCAGTACTTACGTCCTTAATGCGCAGCCGCTGAACAGTAGGATTTAAAAGGTGCGCTTCTAGACAGCGCTGGATGCCTTTGTAACTCACATGCTCTTAAACTGTCTCAGCCTTGACTGCCCCCAGGTCTCACAGCAAACAGGCTATCCCCTAACACCCTCACCCAGGCCAACCTGCCATCCACCCCGACAGACCTCCGCGAATTCTCGCGCACAGAGAGGCTGAAGAGAGCAATTATCACTCAGGAATCTACTGCATTCAGCACCACCGCTGTAATCTTCTGGAGCTCTATACAGCCGCACAGGTGAGCGCGCTAAGTTTTTAACCTCTTTAAACACAGTAAAATAGATATAAGATACAAGAGCAGCTATTGAGATGCTCATTTGAGAGTTCACATACCCAAGAAAGTAGCTTTTATTTTTTTGGCAGGGATGAGGGTCTAAAAGGGTGCCTAATTATTTTACAACGGCTGTCCCTAGATCCTATTTTAGCATCAGGCTTTCATTAAATTTAAGCATGACTTCAGAGTACCAGCTGGCCAAAAAAAACCTTCCCAAAAACAACAAAAAACACAAACACAACCCACCCACAACACCTCACTGGTGTTTTTATCCTTGCCTAGGTTCTCTTCCTACCCCAAGAGCTTCTTCGCTGCTAAAGAGCCAACTGCCTTCTCCCTTCCCAAAAAGCACACAGCTTGTCCAAGAGCAACACAAGGACAGAGCAGGGGTTGAGAGCAAGAGAGGGTGTTTCCCTAAACGATTTTTATCCCTCTCCCAGAGGCATGTGCATCCCTCCCAGATAAGTCATTTGATGCCGCTGCTGTTGCCGTGTCTGGCAGTTTTGGCAAGATGATGTAAGTCTCCAGCCCTTCCCTGCTGGACACAGACTGAAGACAGGCAAAGAATACCACATCAAGTTACGCTGCCACGTGCCCTCCCGTCTCCCCCAGCCCTGGCCGCCGATGCCCATTTTCCCTTACACCTGC
Source organism: Chlamydotis macqueenii (assembly GCF_036417535.1). NCBI lineage: Eukaryota > Metazoa > Chordata > Aves > Otidiformes > Otididae > Chlamydotis > Chlamydotis macqueenii. Next base: position 713,150 of record NC_141561.1, on the reverse strand, counting down.
ACTGGGACATACTGACCACAGTCAGGCAGACAACTACAGCGTTACCTGTGAAGAGCAAAACAGGAAAATAAACCCTCTCTACAGGCTTGGGAAGCCCTAAGTTGCATTTGGAGACCTCAAAAACAGGTAAGTTTTGCAGGAAATGACTATTTAGCCCTCCCCATTCACCTCAGCTCCTCAAAATATTCGCATTCTCCTGCAGAAGAACCTTTCTAAGTGGTGTTAAAGGTGAGCTTTAGCAGGCCACCTCAGCAGAAAAAATGCAACCAAGTTAATATATGTTAATACAGAAGAGCATAAACATCATCAGAGTATCAAATATCCAGCTAGTAAGGCATAAAAAAAATTCTCATGTCTCAAAGTGTGTCAAATTGCAAGCTCCAGGAACATAATACAGCCAAAGTGACTCTACAAGTTAAATCCATGGAGGGTGAGCTGCATGCACCACTCAGGTCTCCACAAATACCTTTGTAAGAAAGTAATGCAGCCATAGCATTCTCTACAGAGAGCACAAACATTAAGTAACAACCTCAACAGCTACTCAACCAAAATATTTCCAGTTTCCTAATGTACATATAAATTAAGTCCTGAGAAAGACTTAGAAACAGTCACTGTGCAGTGGAACTCTGGCAGAGACTGTCAAGGACATCTCTGGAAACATCATCAGTACCAGGTCAGCAGGATCTCCCTTTCTCAGCTTGCAACTCTGAAACCTGTTATAAGACTTAAAACCAAAAACACTTTACAGTTTTCTTCCCTCAGGCTGTTTCATTTAAATAACAGCCTCACCTTCTATACTTTTGGCCTACCTACAATCTAGGCCTGTAAAAGCTGACTATTTACAAACCGAATTGGTTGAGGGGGGATCTAAGCCACAGCAACAGACCTTAAAGTTTGCCCTGAAAGGGAGACAGGAGCAGCCAAAATGAAACACACCTGTCATTACAGCAGGAGAAGGCAAACAAGCAGAGATTTACAATCAGTAACTACTCCCAAGCGCTGTGCCAATGGGCAAGGAGCAGCACCCCTGCCCCCTCCCGAAACGAAGCAGAGGAATGCAGGTCTTATCCCAGCAAACAAAATACTGGGATGGAAAGCAAACCTCTCAAAACATCGCACACACTTAACACCTCCGAGGAAGAAGCACAGTGCACACGGGAACTTTTTGTTCCCCTAAAATAGATCTGTAACTCCTCCTCCAAAAACAAGTTACAGTCATCAAAGGAACCAGACACAACTCAAGAGCTTTCCACATCCAGGATTTCAGCTTTCACCGATTTCAACTTCAAGGCAACCCAATACCTCTTCAAACACTACCGGACCTTCAAGGACAGAACTCGGAGAGCATTTACAAAGCGTCTGCTGCATTCCAGGTCACTGCCATTTTCTGAAGATGGAGTATAAGGACCATAGTAAAGATCCCATTACAGGAAACAACAGGAAACTGAGGATTTAGAAATAGATCTGTCATTGCCCACAGCAAACTGCTGCAATCGTAGGAGTTTTCTTAAATGAAAGGCCGAGATGCGTGACAGATGAGCTTCATTGCATACCACAAAAACACATGATATTTGGGAAAATAACCTGTTCTCTTTTGAAAACTCAATGCATCATTTAGAAAAAGTGTTTTTATACAGAAGTACCAGTTCTGCAGCTCAGTCCAGAACCTGAAAGTCTCCACCTCATGGTGCCACCAGTAACAAAACTGTTTTGATGAATTAGTCCTTCCAGCACACCTACATAAACCTGTACTCTTTCAAAACCTGCTGAAGATGAGTTTCACTCTCCATTTTGGGAAACCAAGGTGATTCAGTCCCAGGTCACTCTAAAAGTACTGCTGGAAACAAGTTATTTTAACATATTTTTACAGACTAACAGAGTTGGAAAGACTGCCCAGGCAGCTTCCCCTACTACATGCAAGCCCCATATTTCAGACACCAGCGTGCGGTTTGAAAAGCCTCGGGGTTCGCATGCAGAGCCGAGCAGGCTGAAATGACCGCCTGCTTCTAGCGACCCGTCCTCCGCCACCGGCAGAAGTCTTGCCAGGAGTGCAGGCAGCAGCCCTGCCAGCCCCTTTGTCTCCTCCCAAAAGGCAAAGCTGCGCGGCTGTAAATAAGCAGGGCGATGTAGACCCCCGCGGACTGCCTGTGCCAAACGCCATCCTATTTGGCAGTGGAACAAGCGCCTCGGACAGACTAAAACGCACAGGGGACTTTGGCCTGTAACTTTCTTCTTCCCATCAAACCACGGAGGCTCGGCGCACCGACACCAGCAGCCACGCTCCACAGCTCCTTCTGGCGTGGCACACCTCCGCACCCACACCTGGGTACGTTTATGCAGGTGGTGTGTTTTTAAAAAAAAAAATAAATAAAAGAGAGAGACCCAAACCCCTGCCCCTTCTCTGCCGGCGCGGCAGCCCTGCTCCCCGCAGAGCCGGGCGACAGCGCTACCCACCGCACGCGTACTGTGCGGCGGCCCCGGGAACCGGAATCCTTTGTGTCGCTCCCCGCAGCCCAGGCACAGCTCCCGGGGGCCGCGGGACGCGGCGCCCCCCGCTCCCCTCTCCGCCAGAAAGGCCGGTTACTCGCGGAGCCGTTCCCGTGCCGGGGGTGACGCCGCCCGCCAGCCCACAGGAACTCCCCCCCCCGGATTTCGGGACGCTCCCTCCCCGGGCAGGGCCCGCGGCGGAAGGCAGCCGGTGGGGCTCGGGCCCGGCCCGCCGCGGGTGATGAGGGCGGGGGGCCGGACCCCTCACGCCCGCCCGGCCCAGCCCCGCTCACACGCCCCCGCCGCGGCTCCCCCAGGCCGCTCACCGGGGCCCGAGGCGACTCCTCCCGTCCCGTCCCGTCCCGTCCCGTCCCGTCCCGCCCCGCCCCAGCGGCCGCTGCACTCACCTCCTCATGGCGATGGCGGTGGCGGTCGCGCTAGGGCCGCGGCGGGCTGGCCATGGGCGGCGCGGCCGCCGCGCTCTAGGCCCGGCGCTCGCCCAGCCCGCGGCCCGCCCGCATGCCCGCGGCGGCGGAGCGCTGACAAAGGGGACGGCGCGGCGGGGGCGGGGGCGGGGGCGGCGGCGGCAGCGCCCCGCCTCGCCAATGGCCGCCGGCACCCGTCACTCCCGGCCCCGCGCGTCACTTCCGCCCGCCGCGCCGCGCCGCGCCCCCTGGCGGCCGCCCGCCGCGTTGCAGGCGCCGGGGCGTGGGGCGGGCGGGGCCGGGGCGCGAGGCCGCTGGGCGCTGCCCGTCCGGTACCGGTACCCATCCCTTACCGTTCCGGTACCGGTACCGTCCGGACAGCTGGCCGCCGGCGGGGAGCCCCAGCGGAGCCCCGGGACCGCGCGGGCAGCAGCGCGGTTCCCTTGGCCAAGGCAGAGCGGCCTTCGCGCTGCCAGCCGCGCAGTCGCCCGGTCACCCCGGGCCCCGCCGGAGCAACGGGGCTCCGCACCGCGCACCAGGCCTCGGAGAAGGCCGGCTGCCGTGCCCGCGGCGTGGGAGGCCCTCGCTGGCGCAGGGAACGTGGGCAACCCGCTGGCGGGGCGCCCAGGGCCACAGAGCACCGGGGACGAAGCGGCATGGTGGGTGAAACGGCCAGGCGTGCGCTTCTGCACGTCCTCGGAGATCTCCAGAGAGCGTGAAACCTGGCGGAAGAGAAGAGCACCCAACGACAACAACTGGGCTAGGGGCAACTTTTGCACCGCTTGAGGGTACGTCAAGGCTACCGTGATGTAAACACCCCGATTGTGAGTCTTCTGGTGAACCGCTGTCACCGTGCCGGTTGCGCTAAGTAAACATCACGGGGACTTCCTGAAAAGGCACGGGCTTCTTTCCGAGGGGATAATGAGGCAGATTTCCAGAACAGTTGCATCTAATTACTATCAACAGAACCCTTAAATTATCACATGATGAGTTAGGGACCTAAATACCTACACGGTACACCAGCCTGAACAATTCTGAGCAGACCAACTACATCAGAAATTCCCAGATAATATTGCCTTCTGGTGCTCTGCATACATTCCTGACTTCAATCCCGTGATACCGGGCTGCCCGGTGGCACTCTGTGTTTCCTCAAGCAGAGATACGATGGCACAGCGCTCCGTCGGCAGTGAGGAAGGCGAGTCCCACCACACCAGCAGCTCAGGCTGCGCGAAAGCATTCTGTCAGGTTCCGTTTGTCAAACCCTGCCTGAAACAGTAACTTTGTTCCCAAAGACTTCGGACTTTATCAGCTATTACATGTCTCTCTGCAATCGACACGGGGCTGCCACCATCGCACCGTGGGACGCTCTCACCCGCCCGGGAGTGTCGTTCCGTGTTTATGGCCGAGCTAGACCATGAGCATATTCTCCCAGGCAAAACCGCCGCACACAGCGCTTGCTGGATGTGAACCCCAGTGGGCTTTAGCAACCCACAGCACATACCAGGGGGTGAACCGCAGAGATTTCCCTTTTTCCAGGGGAGGCAGCACCTCTGTCTGCGCAGAACATGCCAAACTGTGTTCCTGTGACGGCAGTGAGACCCTGAGGCTGGCTGACCACCGCCTGCGGCCGTGGAGGCAGCAGGGAAAGATGTCAGGCCAGAGCAGAGGCGTGCTGCGCCCTGTGTCATTCCTCCTGTGTGACAGAGGACTTGTTTTGTTCTTTTGCTCAGCACATACAGCACTTTCCAAGCAGTGACATGAGCATCTGTGAGGCAGGAGGTAAGGGACAAAGACGAGTGAAAGCAGAGGACGTGGAGAGGTAGCATGAGTGAGGCTGGGACACCATGGGCAGCTCTCACCGCGGTGGCGTCGGGGTGGGAAGCGAATGCTGGTTCCCTTGGGAAAAGGCAGGTGCACGGAGGGTTTGGGAAGTGCTCCCTCAGAAGCTCCTTTGTGCTGCAGCCTATTAATGCATCACTCTCCAAACGTGGCCAGGATTTGACTCATTATGAGTAATAGGAACGTTTTAAACAGAGAAAAGAATACTAATTCCCTTAAAAATACAAATAGGTCTACACTTGGCTCAACAGTACGAGGCCAGTAATTTTCCACAGTGTACTGCCAAATAACTGACTGTGGCATTAAAGTAGCTCATGTGTAGGTGTTCCTCAGGAGAAAATACAGCTCTAACAGGGACCGTTTTCCAAAAGAGAAGACTGAAGGTTGTGTATCTAAATACGACTTTACAGAATCTAAGTAAACAGCTAAATTTCCAGAAATGCCAAGCTTCCTTTCAGGCTCCGCAGGTGGTGCTGACAGCCAGCACTTCTGACAATCTAGCTGCTTGTTTCCAGCCTAAAGCACTTTTGAAAATAGTAGCCCACGTGGTTCACAGAGCACGTAACAAAGGGTGACATTGTTGGATTAAAAGCCATCTCTAATAACAGGTTGCAGGATTTCCAGGCAACACGAGAAACTGTATGGGCATGAAAAAGTTTCTACTTCGCTTTTGGTAGAATAATACGAGTTTTGGAAACTGTTATTTTCTAAGTAACCCGTACATGGCTTGCTAAGAGGCAGCTGTTGCTAAGAGCTCCTTCAAAGCCACCGAAGGAACTAGCGATAGAAACTGGGCTTAGGACTCGGCGGCTCCTGCCCACAGCCTCATGTAACTGGATCACGTACTGTTTACATGCAGCTGATTTTTAATTAATAGTGAAGACGGGGGAAGAATTGGGTTAGAGAAGCAATCTCCGCATAATTGATAAGCATGTGTCGTAGTTCAGCCCCGATCGGGACCAGACTACGCAGTCTCTCTCCCGCTCCCCCCACCCTCCAAGAGAACAGGGGGAGATGATATAAGAAAAAACGGCTCAAGGCTTGAGATAAGGACGGGGAGAAATCCTTAAAGTTACCATCATGGGCAAAACAGACTCGGGGAAAACTATTCATTTATTTCTAAAATTAGCAGGAGAATGAGACAGGGAACAAGATAACCTCACCCCACCCCTCCCTCTTCCCGGGCTTAACATTATCTCTACTACCTTCCCCTCCCGAGCGGCACGGGGGGGGAAAAGGGAATGGGGGTCGCGGTCAGTTCATCACGCGTTGTTTTACGCCGCTGTATCATCGTCGGGGGAAGAACTCCTCGCATTCCTCCTCTGCTCCAGCGTGGGGTCCCTCCCACGGGCCACAGTCCTCCGTGAAACTGCTCCGGCGTGGGTCATCTCTTCCACGGGGTGCAGTCCCTCTAGAACAGCTGCCCCAGCGGGCCCTCCACGGGCCACAGCCTCCTTCAGGCCTCCACCTGCTCTGGCGTGGGGTCCTCCACGAGCTGCAGGTGGATCTCTGCCCCTCCGTGGACCTCCATGGGCTGCAGGGGGACAACCCGCTCCACCATGGTCGTCACCACGAGTTGCAGAGGAATCTTGGCCAGGAGCCGCATTACTCCTCCCCCTCCTCCTTCACTGACCTTGGTGTCTGCAGCCGTTCCTCACAACAGGCTGGCAGACGCCTCTCAGGATCCTTTTTACATCTTATTCACTTCTCATCTCCTCTCCACTTCTTGCAGCAGGGCCGGACCGAGTCGGGCCCAGTCGGCTGCCCGGCGGGAGGCCAGAGGGTGAGGCCTGCAAGGCCCATGAGGCTCGCGCCTCCCCCTCTCTGCCCCTGCTCAGCTGCTTCACATCTTCTCTCCTCTCTTTTTCCTGTTTTCCCCTACTTAAATACGTTATCACAGAGGCGTTATCACGGGACATTCTGCTACCAATTGGCTCGGCCTTGGCCAGCAGCGGGTCCGCCCTAGGCCCGGCCGAGTCCACTGAACAAAGGGGCGCGACTTCTAGCAGTTTCCTACAGAAGCTGCCACCATAGCCCCCCCCCACTAACAAAACCAGAACAGCATGACTATTTTCTGTCCTTTGGAATAGCACTTCTTGTTCATCGCAGCAGCATCCTTACAAATAAATTTGCTTTCCAAAAGGTGCACTTTTTTCAATTATCTTTTCTATCAGTATCGTAAGTGTTGATAGGAAATTCCAGCTGTAAGTAGAACTTGATCTGCAATAACATTCTTTGGGGAGAAGAACAGGGCTGACGTCTAAGATGAATTTCGTGGCAAGGCGTTTCGTTTAATGGCTGGCAGTGGTGTCCCAGAACCGGGACCGCTGGTTCTGCCGCTGGCCGTCTCTCTGTGCCTCAGTTGCCGTGATGGCGCAGTGAGGGCAGCAAAACCCCTGGCTTTTCAAGTATTTTCCAGTCCCTCAAGGACAGGTGTTGTGTATTCATACATAGCTGACTTTGCACAGCAGTACAAGGAGTGGAACGTGATGAAATTTGGGGTCTTCCCATTCACAGCAGAGTACCTCCTGTGGCTACGTTCCATGCCAATGTACAGGTCGTAACTTTGTCCCCGATAATGTTTGCATTAATCAAGGTGTAATAATGGCTTGTCCATGTGAAAAGAGCACTGTGTGCGTAAACTGCCACGCGCAGACATTAGGATAAACCCCTTAATGTCCACGCAAATATCATCTTCTTTACAAGTACGTGGGCCCCAGAAAACAGTTGCAAGCAGAGCACACCTTTTGCTGTAGAGCAGGTTCACCCTGTCGTCCTTACACGTAGCAAACTCTCCCAACAAGACAGCAAGTACAGCAGAATCAGGCTTCTCTGTTTTGAATCTATTACCGTGGCAACCTGAAACCCCTTTGTGCTTCATAAATTCTGCCTCTCTGGGGCAGCTGAAATTTCAAGACAGACCACTTCACAACTCTGAGTGTAGAAACAGGTCACACAGTTTAAAGATGACGTAGAGGAAATATTTTGAAGACTAGGGAGGTGTTGGACCCCAGACCAGTCACCTCATTTACTCCAATGATCTCCCTTCAGACTCCCGAGTCTCTTCGGTTGAGAGGGAGATTTGCCACTCTCATGAGCGCGGCGCCGGCTGGGCACACGCAGCGATTAGCCGGGTTACTCGGCACTCTCTAGGCATATCTATTTCAAGAAAGTTTGTGAGAATTTTCCTGTGCCGACGCAGCTCCACACGACCCCACGGACGAGGCGTGGGAGGCTGCGGGGTGGTGAGCACTGATCCCTCCTGCCGCAGGAGAGGAGCAGGCAGGGCTGGGGGAACTGCCCAGGCCTGGGCTGCCTGGGACCACGGGATGGCTCAGGGTCAGTACGGAGCCGAACAACAAGGCCGGATCAGCAAAACAGCCCCACAAACCCACACTATTATTCCTTCTAAAATACGCAGTAAAAGATATTTCTGTTAGAGTACATTAAATGAGGCCGCACATGAAAAAGCCTACCTAGTGATTACTTGGAGTCTTGCTGAGGTTTTAAACTCTTTTAGCATTATTAAAATCAGTACTTAAAGACTTTGCTTATGTGTTGGAGGTGAGCTGCGGTACAGAAATAATAATCCAGGTGACCTTCCAAGCTGCTGCTTGTCATGGATTAGTTTTTTGCCCTGGGGAAATTTCTAAATATATATATATATACACATGCAAATAAGCAAGTCTTTCAGTTCTAATGTAGCAATGGTTACATCACTGCCCCTTCCCAAGCGTACAGCACAGCATCGTTCTGAGTACAGCTGCTGAGAAAACCCCGGGAAGTACTTGGGTCTGAAATTAAAGAGCTTGTTTTAATATTTAGCTGTGATAGATTTGACTGAGAGTACATGTATTTCATCAGGCGCCTGTGAGTCAGGCGCGTGAGTCACAAAAGGAGCCGCGCTCGGGCTGCCGAAGACAGCCGGTGAGGCCTGTCCTAACAGTTCCAGTGCGTGCAAAGCTCCCATTAATTCCTCTCAAGAGATGTAATAAGCGTGAGGACAGAACAGAGGACTTGCGTCTGTCCCAGCTGCTCTGGAAAGCGCCTGACCCCAAGCACCTTCTTTGCGTCTCCTTGTTCAGGTCCTTACATCACACACACACCTTTAGGTCATAAATCCCACGGACTTCGGTGGCATCGGGGAGCCAGGTGCGAATCAATATGAGCACGGAGAGAACCCAGCTCCAAGTAATTAACAATAGCAAATAATTGCTACTACCTCAGTCTTACACAAATTGCACAGTATTATTAAATTAAGCAAACCATGTTCTTGCATCTGAGCATTAGCAGCATAACTCATTTTCATTCCTTTTTTAAAATAGCACTTGTAATTAGTCCTCTCTGCTTTCCTAACTGATCACATGCAGCATTGTGTTTTCACCAAAACACCCACCAAAAAGTGTTCAGGTTCGCTAATTGCACAGATTCACTTCACACGGCTGTGCAACTTCTTTCTGCGCTGGGCGTTATTTAGGAACAGCCAACTGGAAGGTATTGAAATTATGTTGAAAAATAAATGATTAAAATTGCTGCCCAGCTGGGTGGAAGACCTTGCGTGCCAAGTTTTGGCCCATGAGAACTACAACGCTGTCACACGGCCCGCGGCTGAGCGCGGGAGGTCGGGGTGGGCACCCCCAGCGCGTCCAGTGCCGGCCCTGCGCCCCGACGGCCCAGCTGGCGCAGTCGCCCCGTTCTCTTCCCGCTTGGCTGGGGAGGGTGCTTTTTTTGGCCTCTGCTTGTGTCACCTGGCATTTAAATGTAACGAGATCTCTCGTTGCTAACATTTATAGCAGCAAAATATTTAAGTTCCAGGGCTTGTAACACGTGTTACTGACATCCTGTTGCCAAGCCCAGCTGAAGGCTCCCCAAACCCTTCTCTGCACTCACGTCGGGTCCGTGCCAGCTCCTGGCTGCATGGCAGCGGGTGAGCGGGAGCTGCCAGGGGTGACTGGTGAGCGCCACTGGCACCAGCACACCCCGAGGCAGCGCTGGAGCCCCAGGCGCACTGGCCGTGCTGGGGGGACAGGAAAAGACCACCTGCTCTGCCTCAGGGCAACGCCTGCCCGCAAGGGACCGCCGGGCCCCGCAGCAGCGGTGTGGCAGATGCAGCTGCCTCCGAGCCTGCCCTTGCCGGTTCCCCCAGCCGCTGCCCGTGGGCATCGAGCTCGCAGGCACTGCTGTGTGCCGGCTGGGCCGGAGGTGATGGCGAGCTCTGAGCAGTGACGGCCACGTCCCCTCTGTCTCTGCCAGGGCCTCGGCTCAGCGCCGCGCTGGCTCCAGGTGCCGGTTGCACCCGGAAAGTGCCAGCTCATGAAGGGCAAGGTAGGGTTTGTCCAATGGGTCCGTGCCACGGGGCTGAGGAGGGAGCGTGAGAGGACAAGCCACGGTCATCAGCCTGCCACGACTTCGATCAGAGGCAGTAATTACAGAGAGAAAGCAGTTTAACGTACCTGGTTCAGTAACGCATGTGCTGTATCTAAACTCTCCCACCGCTCCCGCTGCAGCCCGGGCAGTCAGTCTGCAAAAACTGCCTGGAAAGGCAAGGCGGAGAGCAAGCATGGCGTGGTCTGCACACGTGGAGATGGCATGGGGCCTCCTGTCCTACACCCCCCTCGCCCCTCCGCGGAGCCCGCGGTGCCAGGCTGCCTGGGGGGACGCTCCGGCCTCCCTGCGGGTGCAGCACAGGAGGGGAGCCGGGCAGAAGCACGGAGGCAAGCAGAAGGCGATGCCGCAGTCCCACGGTTGTCTAATAAACATGTTCCTGGCTTTTGCAGCAGCCTGAAGCAACATCAGACATTACCAAGGAGTCTCTTCTTCCTGCTCCTGTTTTACACTTTGTAACGATAACCTCCGAGCTTTCGAAGCTGGCCCTGACCAGTCTGCGCCGGGACGCTGTTTGTGCGGGCGTTTGTTCCTCGTGCGCGGGTGCTGCTCAGCACCATCGCTCCACAGCGGACGAGGGACGATGGTGGCTTCTGGCCATCGCTCACTGGCCCATCCCAGCAGTGGTTTGGGGTCATCCCAAAGCCACAGGTTCTGGACGCCCTGGGGACCTCCGGGGTTGTGAGGAATAAGAAGAGAGGCTTCTCATCCCCATGGTCACAGCAGGGAGCTCGAGTTGTAAACTCCAAATGCTCAGACAATCATAAAAAAAAAAAATTTCAAACTTCCAGATTTTTGAGTCAGTCTCCAGATCTGTCTCCTTGCGGTCCGAAGCTCTGGGGTTGATTCAAGGGAGCCCTCACCTCTGCCAGAGCGGAACAGGCAGAGAGCAGCTGCCTTGGCCGCTGGCATCCTCTTCTCCCACTCGTCTTTTCCAGGGCTTCCCACCTCTCCGTGGGCTGAGGAATCCCTCAAAGGTCTCGTTGCCTGCAGCACCCCTAGCAGACCCACTCTGACAGATTTCTTCAGCCTCCTGCTGGGCTGGAAAAGCACGCCGAGTATTTCAGAGCAGCTCTTGACACGTGCTCTTCTGTACAAAGAATAGGAAAGAGAAGCGGATTGCCGTCACCAAATGCGTACCTTAGAGTGAGAGGAGGTATTGGACATGAGATCTTGGTCCACAACGTCTGCCAAGCGGAGACTGCAATTCAAATGTCTCCAAAGCACAGGGCATGAGATCAGAGCAGCAGAGGACTGGACCTCAGCAGCTCCTCTGAAGGAACGGCTAAAAGGGGTGGCAGCCTCAGTATGAAGATCGTTCTCGTAAATCAATTCTCATAAAGCCAGGCACCATTTTTATTTTCCTCTCCAACAGCTGATTAAGTAGCTGGTGAAGGGAAGACGTGTAATTTGTCGTCTGACTCAGGACAAGGAACTCATCCTGCTCGCTGTGATGCTTCTGAACAGCTGGAAGGGGAACACTGGATGTGACAGAAATAACCCAGCAATGTATCAGAGGGCAGACAGCCTAACGTGGTTAAGGGCAGCACGTGCTGGGAGATACCGTTGTATTTTAAATAAAGCACTTCGGAAGGTCCCAGATTTCTTCAGATCTTCTGTGACTGGCATGGATGAGGCTACAGCCTGAGTTGTGTCCTCCTCTCTTGGACAAGCCCAAAGTCATCCAGCTGGATGCTCATCTGCAGGGTCCTTTCTGGGGAGCGCAGTTGTTGTGTGCACAACAAAACGTGGCTGGAATACACTGGGGTGCACAGCAAAGCGCCGCTGTCGGATGGGGAGGAGAATTGGGAAAGAAAGGCAAAACTCACGGGCTGGGATAAAAACAGTTTAGGAGAACAACAGAGGAAGAGAAAACAGATGGGAAACAAAACCAGTAACAGAATATATTTGAGCCCATAACTCACAGCGCAGCAGCTCAGGGTGGATCCTGCTGCCCAGCTCCCTCCCAGCAGCCAAACCTGCCCCCAGCCCCGCCCCCACTTTATCCCCTGAGCACCGTGGCCCTGGGACGGACCAGCCCTGGGCTCAGTGGGGTAACCTGTCCCAGCTGTGGGGTAACTGGTAACGACCCCAGCTGTGTCCCAGCCCCAGGGGCCACCAGCCCCAGCTCCTCTCCCAGCTCCGGTAAGAATTAACTCTGTCCTGGCCAGAACCAGGACAAAGTACACCGTGGAATACGTAATTAAATTGCCTTTGTCTCATTACCTGAGACGAGAAATGAACCAGCAGAGTCGTACCAGGCGTAGGGCTGAGCAGGCGGGAGGGCAGCGGCGGGCAGCACCTTAAACCCAAGGGCACGGCCCGCGTGCGTCGCCTTTGCTGGGGGAACAAATGGGCAGAACGAGCCTCTTTCACCATCTTCCTTAGTTTTGCCACCTTTGACTTGTGTCCTCCATGAAAAAGTCGCCAGAGCCGCCACTCCACAAAGATGCAGGGTTCCTCCGTGGTGCTGAGGATTTTCACTGGGTTTCCTCCACTGGGTTTTCCTCCCAGAAGATGTCCACATGCAGACCCTGCGCGCATCGTTTTGTTCCCTGCCTGGGTCACCCAAGGCCTTTTCAGGCCAGTACACAGACACGAGAACTGGAAACGTGGTAGGAAGCACATGTAGGCTTCTTGGCTGCTGGGAAAGCACTCGCCTGCTGTCAGACGACTTGTCCTGGAGTACCACGTGCCTGCGGGTGGCCCTCGGAATACTGTCAATGCCAAAAGCGACGTGCCTCCCTGAGCCTGCACCTCTGGTGCACCACCTGCCCCCACACCTCTCACCTCTCCGGCCTCCCGCCCCCCCGGGCCATCGCGCCCTGTCCAGGCCAGGACGGGGGCTCGGCACTGGAAATCCCACCAGCCCAGGTTTTATCACTGCTTGAGGAGTTTTCTCCAGGCCGCCTGCACGACGTGGTCTGAGCTGTCTGTGAATGATCCTCCATATTTACAGACATTGAGCTGCAGTCCCTCCAATTTTGTCTTTGGGGTCCAGCTCTGCGGTCAGGCTCTGCCTCCGTTTCCCAGCATCGGGCTGACAAACCTGGCTTTGTCTCCGCGGTGAAACTCCAGTGCTGGTTGCTGCACGCACCCTCCTCTGGTGTTTGGGTATTTCCAGGTTTAGCCGTTGCAGGAAAACAGGGCTGAAGAGGGCCGGCACGGGGGAAGGGAGGCCAGGGCTGCGCTGGCAGCCTGCAGAGCCGGCCCCTGGCCCAGCCGGAGGGGAGCCACCGTCCCTGGCCGGGGAGGGCTGGGGCTGCTGACGCGCAGCGGGGGAAAGAGAAGAAAAGGGAAGCGCTCTCCTGCTTGGGGGTGCTGCTTTAGCTCTAACTTTATAGCCGTTGAGTGAAAAATCTGTCTAATAAAGGCAAAAGAAAATAAGCACAATTTCTCAAAAAACTCCCATGAAGTTACTGAATTCGGTGCTGAAACATTTGTGTTCAAGAGCCTTTGACACTCAGAGCTCAGGCTCTCTGGGCGCATGGGGATGCTCAGTGCCGCCCGTCGGAGAGGCTGAGGACATCGCCTTGTTCCGCACAGCAGAGCCTGGCCAGGCTGTGCAGCACGGGTAGGCTTCCCAGCCCATCACCAGTGACGGGCCAGCGCCCACCGCCCTCTGCGTGTTTCGGTTGAGCTCAGGCTGCCAGGCGCCCAGACGTGTGAAAGCTGGCGTGTTCCCCACGCGTGCCGCAGACGGCAGCTGGCCTGGCAGGAGCACACCACACCAACAGCCGGCTCCGTTCCCACAGGGCTGCGCCCGGTGTGGGCATTACCTGCCACGCGGCGCGTTTGGCTCGTCACCACAGAGCCGAGCCTCCACAGATGATTCCACTCCGACACCTGCAGCTGCTCAGCACAGAAAGCATCATGGGGCTGAGTTCACGTAGGGCAGAAATCCCTGGTGAAAACTGTGGCGGCGTCAGTAACCCTGCAGACGTCCCCGTCTGACACGTCTCCTGTCGTTTGGGTCCGCAGCGTGCTCTAATGGCGTGCGCAGCGCCGCAGGCTGCGAGCAGAAGGGACGGGGCTGGTCCGTCAGCGACAGCCACAGAGGCAGCCGGGGACGGGAGCCCAGGCCAGCCGGTGTGCACATCCTCCCGGACAGACAGACTCCGCAGGGTGCTGGGGGGCACCGGGTGCCCGTGGGTGCAGCCCCCGGCTCCTCACAGAACGCGCTCAGTGCATCTCCCAGGGATGGTTTTTCCTCCATCCACGGTGGCCGCCTGGTCCCCAAGGCGCCCGTCGCGATGGCGCAGGCGGGCTCTCCACGCAGGGCAGGGACCCAGGGACAGGGGAGGGAAGGGACAGCCTGGCAAATGGAGAAACGAGGCAAAGCGCTTAGAAATGCAAACTGCGTCTGTCATCATTGTCTCTGTGAAAGTGGTTCTGTGTTCTGTGCATTTCTAAATAGCTGGCGTGGCCTAGTAAAGGGCTGCCTGCACTTCGGTGGTAACGGAAGAGTTTAGCAGAGACGGGACCAAAAAAAAGGAAAGAAATTCTTCTCTCTCTCTGCCTACTGCATGAAGAAACATTTCCACACAAGGTGGCACCTGTCTCCTTCCCTTCTAGCCTGGCTTGGGAGAAGCTAAAAGGCACCTGAAAATATTCTCTGAAAATTAACTCCGAGCAAATAGGATGCATAATTCTTCATTAATTTGCTCATTAGCGATCATTTTTTTCCTAGGCACTGACAATCAGGGACAGAAGTCAATCTGGCCGTGACCCACACCGGTATGTGGGCGGGAGGAGCGGGCAGGATGCGTGGGGCTGCCAAAAGCCGTCAGCTGCGGCGCTGGGACGGGCGGCTCTCACCCAGAGCCTCCCAAGGCGTGGGGCGGGTCCGGGGGGCAAAGGGCAGCCCTGCCCAGCCACCCCACCGCCTGAACCTGCCTGGGGACCCCCGGGCCCCGGCTCTTCACGTCCTGCTGCGGATGGGCAGAGGTTTGTGGACTCCCAGCAGACCTGCCCTGCTCTGTAGCTGATGGAGCTTGGTGCTTCGTGCCTGGCATTTTCCATCACAATGAAGGTGTTTCCGAATATTTCATGCACAGTGCAGACCACTTACAGCTCTGCTGACGTATGACGTGCTTTTGCATTCAAACGCCAGATGCTGAAGAGGCCTGCCTTCCACTGCTGGCTTTTCCTTTTGATCCTGACCTTTCCACACAAAGAAAATGCAAAATATTATTACATACTAGAAATACAGTATTGCCAGAAGTAGCCTATTGCATCAAGTAGCGAGACGGTACCCGGCTGCGGTGCCCGGGCCGTGCTGGGCGAGGTTCACACCGCCACGGCGGCGGGACAGCCCGAGTCCGACAGCCCGATGCGCTCATGCTCGTCCCTGGTCCATCCCAGAGCTGTCCTGGAGCTGGTCCCGTGGCTGGTCAACTCAGGGAGTTAATTTTTGGCGGGATCCGTCTAGGGTAGCAGGCTTCCGAGAACAGCAGAGTTTGAAGGAATTACAGAGAGAGCCCTTCTGTCACGTGCTCCATAAGAAGCGAAGGATCTTGGATTGTGTGGCCTTGGCAAGGAGGCTCCACTTCTAGACGGACGCTTCCCATTCCCCAGACTTCTCTTGAAACGCAACAAATAGGTCACTGCAGGCTGGACTGGCCGGGGACAGCGCGTGCCTGGAGCCAGCCTCAGCACCAGCCCGGCCGCCGGCAGAGCCGCCCCGGGCCGCGTGGGAGACTGGACACAGCGCCGTGGGCCAGCGCACAGCGCCGGCGGGGCGCAGCCGTGGGCGTCCAAAACCCCGCGCACCCAAAACCCTGGGTGCCGGCACACAGGGCCCCTCTGAGGGCGGAGGTGCTGCGCAGAGCTCTGGGCGTGCAGCGGTGCGGAGCTGACCCACCGCTCCCAGTGCAGGGTACAAACGCCACTCTTGCCAGCAGCGCCAGTTGCTGCTTATCCCGATACCGAGTGGAAGCTGAAGTTTCAGTGTCTTTCCTAAAATCAGAGCTGGGTTGGGGTAGGGGTGGGATTTTTAGTGCACTGTGCTCCGCTTTCAACTTTTTTAAAATGGCCTTTTCTAATACAAAAGGAAATAATTTTCAAAGTAGTGAAGTTCCTGCCCGGCAATCTGGACACCGTGCTCTGGAGATGTCACCTGGGATGACATTAATGACTCCTCTTCTGTTTGGGTATTTTGCTAGGGTGGGAATCCGTCGAAGGGACTGTCTTCACTGAGATGTGTTTGCTGTTGACAGATTGCCCTTTCCAATGGGAAATGGTCCGTGCGAAAGCCGCCCGCAGCTCCAGTGAGAGGAGCCACCGAGCCCCTTTCTCCCTTCCCTGCGACGGTGGCCGCCTGAGCGCACTCGCTGCACCTCGCCCCGTGCCAGCGCGATTTCACCGGCTCCTGGTTCCCATGGGCCAACCCCAAAACCTCGGCACTGCGGATGTATCGGCGCCGGTTGTTTTAGACACTAACCATTCGCTCTGAGGGTGATGTCTGCTGCGTGCCGCTGCGGCACACTGCGAACAGAAGAGCCTGGTTTCTGCTGTGCTGTTGGTGGGCGCGTTCTATCCTGGCACACGGGCTCTGCCCGGCCTGGCTGTTCCCTAACTCTGCCGTGGCCTGGGGCTGGCTCCCGCACTCCCAGGGAGCGCAGACGGGAGCCCGAGCTCAGGCCGGGGCAGAGGCCGAGCGGCCCCACGAGCGCCCCATGCTCTCCCGTGCTCGCGCTCCCCACCTCTCGGGGCTGGCATTACCTTGGGCTCACCATTGCGGCACACAAAGCTGTGACAGGTTCCTTTCGGATCCCGTGAACGCTGCGGGGCGTTACCGCATGGGGACTGCGCGCACTTCAGCGGAGTCGGTTCGGATGTAAACCCGCTAAGTGAGGGCTGCTTCGGGGTCTGAGAAGGAGTTTGCCTAAACGCCTGCCTCGTCAAATGTAGTTGCCATTAAACGTCTCATTTCACAATCGTCCAGAAAACCACAGCAACACTTACCAAATGCTGCTGCTGCCGTACAGTGAACTTTCATGTTCCCGAGTTGCAGGAAACAGAATTATTGCGCTGCAAATGGACTTGAGTAGAGCGTGAAGAAATGCATGAGTGCTCTTTCTGCAGCTAAAGATGACGTTTCTCCTGGCACGTGGCAGCCTGTGGAGGCACTGAGTTTCTGCCATGGCTTATGCATACTGAACTGACATGCTCTTACTGCAGAACAGCTGGGCTGACGGCATTAAATTGAATTGCTGAAATATTGAACAGACAAATATAGATACATGGTTTAGTTTGCCTGAGGCTGCAGGTGAGGTCCAACCTCATGCGATAGCCCCAATTCAGATGGCAGCTGGCCCAGGCGACCTGCTCCATCCCTTCCAGCCTGGCTATCCGATGGCTCAGTGTTCTCCAGAAGCTGTGCCGAGGGGCCAACATCGGTCAGCAAGCTGCTCCAGCGCTCAGGTCCTGCGATGATGAACTCAGCCCCGGCGCTGAGCTACGGCACCCTGCCGCGGCCCCGCCAGTGAAATCTCTGCAAAACCCTCCGGTGCTGTACGTGGAGATGGCGATGCAGACCTCTCCTCTCCCGCAGCCGCTAGCCGGATGGGCTCGTGGGGAGTGTCCCTTGGCCGAGGACATTCCCCTGTCCCGGGCTGCCCCTTCCCTCCCGGCAAGGGCCATTGATTCCCGTCACCGCTGACCGTCGCTGTAGCTGCGTTTAATCCTGCTGTGCCGCAGCCACCCCGCACACCTGCAGCCGCGGCTGGAGCAACACAGGCTGGGCACCCAGTTCGTGGAACGCCACGCTCCCGTGCTTGGCTTCGGGAAGAGGATCGGCGCCTGCGAGGGCAGCCGAGACCCAAACCCAGCCACGTACTGGCTCGTTCACAAGGCTTTTTCTGGCTTTATTTCCTTCTCTTCCGAAGCCTCTGTTTTACCCGTCCTTGCACGTCACATGCAGGCTGAGAAAGAGTCAAAGTGACAGAGCTCTGAGCTTTGTGATTGTGAAAATGTACGACCTTCTATTTTTCTGATTTATACAGGGCAAGTTATTAACCCACCTATCTCTGCCTGGGCTTCACATGCCATTTATTTTCTAATGAATTTTCTAATGAATTTCTAGTTTGAGTGGCAAAGTACCTCATCTGTTTAAAATGCTCGATTTTATAAAAATAGACTTTTTCAAGCACTTCTATTCCCCTCTGCTTGGTGTCTGGAAAAGAAAAACCCACACATTTTAAGCCTGCTTGGTTGAGCTGGGTGCAGGGAGAGGAAGGGCAGGGATGGTTTTGCAGCACCCACACATGTGCATCCACACGGCACCGAACAGCGGAGCCGGCACCGGCAGGACCCGGAGAGAGCTGTGGTTATTCCCCGTGCGGCTGTTCCCCTGATGTGTTTCCGCCTCAGTAGAGTTGGGAAAGGTGAGGTCTGGAGCCCTCGTTTTAAACCGGTGGAGCCAGTGTAGGTCTGTCGTCGCCTGGGAGGCCCTAGTCCTCCGTGGGGTATGGGGAGGTGCAGCCACACAGGCAGCAAACGCAAATCCTAACAAGTTCAGCACGCGGAGCGATGCGGCTGCTGCCGCCAGGCCCGGCCGCGCTGCCCGGGGCAGGGACCAGCTCGTCCCCCGTGCCGGCCGCGGGCACCCCGTTAGCGTGGGGCGTGTGGGCAGGAGCGGGCAGCTTTGAGGGGACAGGGCTGGGGCGCAGGCAGCCAAACCCCCGTGTGCTGCCTGAAAAGGAATTATTTCTCGTCCTGTGTTTGAGCTGTGATCGGGCTCGACAAGCACAGCGGCTCCATGACCTCCGCTCGGGCCGTCCTTTGCCTTACTGTGGTGGATGTCTCCTCCCAGCCCTCCCTCCCTGTGCCTGCACCCACGGGCACCGGCGTCTGTAACATGCACGCGCAGCCCCAGAGAGGGAGCAGCGGAGGGATAAAAATATCCATGTGGAAAAAAAAAAAGAAAAAACCAGAAACCCAGACCTCACAGCACCCGGTGCCCTGGACAACCCCATCCCGGGACACCCGGTTCCCAGCTCTTCCCAAGGCAGAGGGGCCCCTCCGCAGGAAAGCAGGCGAGCGGCCGATGGAAAGGGGACAGGATGAGCCCGGCGTGGGCACACACATTGCCCCACGGGAGGCGGGTCGGCCTTGGCGCTCCCCCGCATCTCACACCCGTCCCGGGGCGTTTATTTTCTGCACATACTGCAGGAGACAGTCGTCTTGCTCAAAATGCAAATGTCTCTTTCTGCCGTCAGTATTGCACCCAGAAGCGTCCACCCCCTTGCAGGAGCCTTGGCTCTCTGCGGCTCCTTGCCTTTCTGCTGCCAGCGTCGTCTGTGGCCGCGGTTTCTGCCGGGCGCGCTGACAGGCGCCGTCCCGGGGCTCGTGCCCTACTCCCAGCGCAGCCATGCAGACGCGTTGCTGTGCCAGCACGGCATGCCCGTGGCGGGGTGCGCGTCCCGGGACCAGGCAGGCTCTGCGGGCACGCCAACCGCCAGAACGGCCGTCAGCTCGGACAAGGCCGTTTCTAAGCAGGGACAGAGCCCCAACAGAGCTGACGTCGTTGCCAATTAACAAAACGACCTCCCGAGGCTGCTTCTCCAGCTCCTGCTTCTGAGTACAAACCCCATTTGTCATCTCCGAGCATCTGTGCTTTCGGAAGGAAAAGGGGTCTCGCGCCTGACCCCGCAGCAGGCTGTCCGCTTGCGAGGGCTGGAGAAAGGGAAGCCTGGGACTCCGCGCTGCTGCGCAGAAGAAACCGCCGCCGCCTCCGCTTTGTGCTCGCTCTCGTGTCCCTGCCCTGGCACACCGCTGAGACAATTTCCACTCGGATGCAGGATCGCTCTCTTCCTTGCGTGTCCCCCAGGCACGCTGGGCCTGCGCAGAGCCAGCCGCGGGGAGCGGGGGACGCAGCCAGCACGGGCTGTTCCCACGCGCCCGTAACTGGGGCTCTCCATCCCGGCCTTCCCCGCCGTCCGCAGCCGCCCGCAGAGCGATCCCGGGGCCAGCCGGGGCAGGAGGCACGTCTGCACGGAGGGGCACGAGGCAGGCGGGGACGCCGGGCTGACGGGACCTGGGCACCCTGCACCTGTTGGCGCAGGATCCCAGCTCCGGGATGGAGACCAGCAGCAGCGATGGTTCCAGCAGCAACCACACAGCATCACGCCACCGCCGCTGTGTTTATAAAGCACTTTACAAAATTGCATTTTTGGAACTGTAATGCTTTGCGCGATGAAGCATGCTTACTCTCCAGGCTACCAGCCGAGGCGGGGTGACGGTAACAAACAACCCAGAGGGCGGTGGCCCAGGTCTGGCAGGAGCCGGGGGTTATTTCGGGAGAGCACTGCTGGCAGCAGGAGCAGGGTGGCAGACGGCCAGCCGACGGCACGACCTGACGCAGGAGTGAGCGGGAACGACCTCACTGCGGGTCGCCTCGTTGCGTGCTCGGCCGTGAGCAGCCGCCGGTCCCCGCGGCCCCACCAGCCAGCGCAGCGGTTAACACGGCACGGCAGCGGTCCGCGTCGGGGATGGCCCAGGCAGGTCACGCC